>NC_089754.1:14640302-14672802 GCF_040412425.1 Macrobrachium rosenbergii
ATATATATATATATATATATATATATATATATATATATATATATATATATATATATATAATATATATATATATATATATATATATATATATATATATATATATATATATATATATATATATATATATATATATATATATATATATATATATATATATATATATATATATTAAAAGCAACTGCCCTAGTGGCATCAATAGGTTTCTTACAGGTATCTTCATATCGTCTGAGTTTTTTCTGATTCTTGTTCATCAATTTCTGGTGAAAAATACACAACTTCCTTCTTCCATTTATTGACTTTTGTTGCGACAGCTGTTTCACCTTCATGGCATTATGGAGCAACTACTGACTTACATTGCGGCCTTTTGACCTTTTATATCATCGTGTGGGGAGAATGACCTTGAGGTCTGGGTACTGGTTGGTCAAGGGATTAACAGCTTAACCATTTCAGGGCATTGTTTTCGGTACAAAGAACGTGTGACAACAAAAGTGAAAGTTTAAAGATATGGTTAAATAAATATTCAAAATATAATATCATGTGCTAGTGTTTCTTAAAATGTGTTAAAAATTTAGTAAGGCCTTAAATGTTAGTTTACAAATGTAAATAAAATTTCATAACATATGTAAACAGTACAAATAAACAAATGTCTGTTTATACATAGCCTACGTGTGTGAAATATTAAATTTCCGTGTATGTATGTGTATAAATATATGTATGTGTGTGTATATATAAATATATAAGCAAATTTTAGGTAACATATAAATCAAGAGAGCACATTTCTATTCATTTGATTATATTGTAAATTTCAGGACATATTTCTTATATGACAAAATAGTTTTAGTGCAAAAATCAGCCTTCTCACTGTCATAGTTTCATAGTTATTACAACATAAGCATAATTTTTTTTCCTTTGCCATTTTCTGAAAACTTAGTTTTTCAAAAATAAATGCTTGTAACTCCAAGAAGACAACCAAACTCAATGAAACTTTTACAGAGTGTAGTATAACTATATAACTTGATTTTGTACTCAGGAAATTCTTTTTTGAGTGAAACTTTTCTTTTTCATAACAATTATGAAAAGTTAAAAATTTTTTTATTGCAAAAAAAATAAATAACTTAGAAATCGAATTTCTAAATTTCCCTCTTTGAGAATTTTCATTATTAGTTGAAGAATAAGTGGTAAAAATTTGAAGCAAATCCCTTCATCATAAGGTGGCTATAAGCACTTTCTTTATAATGGGGCCTTATTGAGCCTGCGCTCCCCTTAAGTAAGGTTAAAGCTTTTTTTAAATAAATTGCATGTAAGCAACAATGAACTTCAATCATGATTGATTAAGTTCATTTTTAAGATATATTTTCTTTTGAATTTCATACTGATCCTATCTTAACAATCATATTACAACAAGCCAAAAGTTTTTTTATTTTTACTTTAGTAACAGTTCTCGGTACTGGAGTTTTGCATTATTATCAACTCTCCTTAACAACCCCAAAAGGAAAAGAACTAAAAAATCAACTGCAAATTTTCTGTTTTCAAAATATTCATCAATAAATATTGTTACCTACTTGGTTTTTTTTTTAGGTTAGTCATTTATGTTTCATTGCCCTGTACATGAAAGTGGGGCTCCTGATCAGACTTCATTTGTCCCATTGCATTATGGGTAAGGATGTCTACAAATTTTTAACATCTTTTGTTATTGCAATCCGGAAATGTGGGTACATGGATAATTCTGAAGCCTGAATGGTTCTTTTATTCAAAGCTTTACTAATCAAATTGAATTTTAAAATTCAGGCATTCCTTGAAAAAACCAGCTCTAGTTCTCAGCCACGAAGCCTTTGGTACTGATATGTACCCTTGTTCCTTGAAATTTGGCAATACTGTAAAATTTCAAAAAATATTTTTTGTGCGAGTTTTGCTGTATGTTTTGGTAAAAAATTAGTGCATAGTTTTAAAGAAACTGGACCCCTTACATCCTACAATCATGAAACAACTGTGGAAAACTTTGTTTTTAGCAGGGGATATACTGGGATTTATTCAAATTTCCTGTAACACTTCTGCTAGTCCTTTTTCTGATTAAGGTAAGGCTTCCTGTACATTTTCCAAGTGAGGGTACACCAAAGTACTTCACTCATATTGTGTTTTCCCCAACCAAAAGCCTCAGTTTCCCAGGTAGTTACCATTAAGAGTATACAAGGTCTAGTATCTCCAAAATTACTAATTTATCAAAATGAACATGAGAACTGTTCAAATGCAAACTAAAACATAGGAAAATCATGTTTTCAGCTCCTAAAAATAATTTGGGACATTGTTTAAAGAAATATTTTCTACAAAAGTTACAATTTCTACATTACGCTAAAGGATAATTACAATATCAGCAACAAGGATATTCAATCTAATTAGGAGAAAAACTTCATTTGCTTGGTGATGAGATGAAAGGGTAAAATTTTACTTTAAACCATTATTTTATTTTGGACATGAAAATATAATTTTCCTATTCAGTGTGTGCTTTTGAATGTTTCTGACACTTAGGCTATTCCTTTAGCAAATGACCTAATCAACCACACCTAACCTAACCTAGGGTACCAAGTCCTGGTAAAATTGCAGACGACTAGCCTACCTTGACTTGATTCCTGCCAATCAACGACCAAGACACTAACCATCATTTGTTTATGTTCATGTAAGATATTTACCATCTCCTGTTTATATTTTTATGTTCATCCCCAAGGAGCTGGTACTAAACACAGTGCTCAATTAGCATGTTAAGCCAGTAGATGCTGAGCTAAAGGGCCTCGGTAGTAGCCTGGTCCGCAGTTTTATCCATGTGCTTACCCTAGTTCATAATATTAGTTTATAACTATTCTATAAACTTACCTTAATCTGAAGAACTGTCAATGGGATTAATGTCATTCATTTTATGTTTTCCTCCACACAAAAAACCCACTTTCCCACTATGGTCCCCCAAATTTCATGATAAAGGGTGGGGTCCACTGGCTCTAAAAGTACTCATTTTGTAACAAAATAAGTGTATATATTTTTAAGTCCAGAATGTATTATTAGCTTAAAGTAAAAGCTAGTTCTGAGGAAGGACTCTCCATGGAGACTGTTTAGCCCAGTGGTTCTCAACCTGGGGGGCGCGCCCCCCTAGGGGGGCGTCAGCAATTTCCAGAGGAGGCGCGAGGCCTAGGGAAAATTTAAAAATCCAGAATTATATTCGTTAGTTTCTTAACAAGAGTGAGGAAAACATCCAGAAGTTAAAAAAAAAAAAATGAAAAAGTCGCCTTTTAACGTTAGTTTCCTATAGTCTACCACTCTAGTTAGATCTATCTAGGCTTACCATTATTTTGTAATTATTTACCTCCCTCCCTCTTCGAAATTCCTTCTCTTTCTCTTTCTTTTTATTTTCCTCCTAATCTGGGAGGGAATTTTTGCTCACAGATGCAAGGGGCGTGGAGGGAAGGACCGCTCTTTTGTAATAAAAAGGTTGAGAACCACTGGTTTAGCCTATTAATGAGATTTTTGGCTGAACAATATAGAAAAATGTGTATATGATGCAGTACAGGTAAGATAACTTGAAAAATCTATCTTCTTCTTCGTTTAACATGCTTTTTCCCATTTTTTATATGGGGTAAGCACGATGCCTTCTTTTGAAGGCTTTGATTTGGCATTGGGGTAGACTGCAGCCTCGATCGGCTGCCCTGCCTGACATCGCTTAGACCCCGGTAGCGCATGTGTACATGTATCGTACCAAATCCCCAGCTCCCTTTCTCCCAGCAGCGAGGAGCGTTGAGCGGTTACGTTGACAGTTCGAGACGTGTAAGGTGTCTGTTATGTTTTTAGAAGATGTTGGAGTGGCTTTGTTTGTGTGTATTAGTCTGTAACACCCATTTGCTTTCAGCAAACCTATCCATTGATTACATACATAATCCCGGGGTGTCTACACGGATAGCAAAGTGTCCGCCTCTCTGACCGGTCGGCTGCGGATCTGAACCCGCGCCACAAACCTCTATAAGTCCGAAGCTGCTGCTCTACCGACCTGGCCACCGAGGCTCCTAAACTTGAAAAATCTATACTGTATACTGAAAAAATGTGAAATTTACCAGCTTTTGTTTATGTTTTTATGTTCGTCCTTGGGGGGGGACTAGTATTAAACATGGAATCCTGCTGAGCTTTTCAGCAGAAACACAAAAGATGGTAAATTTCTCACATTATTTTGGCAAATTTCTCAAGTTATCGCATACGTACTGCATCACATACACCCTTTTCTATATTCTTCAGTCAAATAATTTCATTAATAAACAATATTCCATGCAGAGCTCTTCCTCTGAAATACCAGTAAAATAACACCAATAAAATGTAAAAATAAAGGAATAACACGAGTAATTGCGGGATCACTGTAAAATAGCCTAATAACACAGGCCTACTTGAGTTAGGCTACATAGCCTGTCATTCAGGTTACGCTGTAAGTTACCCTGGGCAGTTTAAGGCTGCCACACACTCAACGAATGACGTTTCTCATCAGGTTATCATTTATCAACATGGAAATGATTGTCTTGCCTAGCCTAGGTCTAATTATAACAAGCAAGACTGAAAGTCTTGAGTAAAGATAGCCTTTACCTTAAGTAATGGTTGTGCAAGACTGAGAGTCTCAAGTTGGGATATCCTTGCCTTAAGCAAAGGCTATGCAGGACTGAGTCTTGAGTCAGGTTAGCCTTACCTATAAAGTATAGGATATGCAAGACTGAGAGTCTTGAGTCGGGATTGCCTTACCTATAAAGTGAAGGCTATGCAAGACTGAGTGTCTCAAGTCAGGATCGCCTTACCTATAAAAAAAAAAATAAAAAAGGCTATGCAGGACTGAGTCTTGAGTCGGGATAGCCTTACCTTGAGTAAAGGCTATGCAGGACTGAGTGTCTTGAGTCAGGATTGCCTTACCTATAAAATAAAAGGCCATGCAGGACTGAGTCTCGAGTCGGGACTGCCTTACCTATAAAGTAAAGTCCATGCATGACTGAGAGTTTCAAGTCGGGATAGCCTTACCTCAAGTGAAAGCTATGCAGGACTGAGTCTCGAGTCGGGACTGCCTTACCTTAAGTAAAAGCCATGCAGGACTGAGTGTTTCGAGTCAGGATTGCCTTACCTATAAAGTAAAGGCTATGCAGGACTGAGTCTCAAGTCAGGTTGCCTTACCTATAAGGTAAAGGCTATGCAGGACTGAGTCTTGAGTCAGATTGCCTTACCTATAAAGTAAAAAGGCTATGCAGGACTGAGTCTCAGTTGGGATTGCCTTACCTTAAGTAAAGGCTATGCAGGACTGAGTCTCGAGTCAGGATTGCCGTACCTATAAAGTAAAGGCTACGCATGACAGTCTCAAGTCAGGACTGGCTTACCTACAAAGTAAAGAATATGCAGGTTTGAGTCTCGAGTCGGGATTGTCTTACCTATAAAGTAAAGGCTATGCAGGACTGGGTCTCGAGTCAGGATTGTCTTACCTTACGTAAAGGCTATGCAGGACTGTGTCTCAAGTCAGGATTGCCTTACCTTAAGTAAAGGCTATGCAGGACTGAGTCTCAAGTCGGGATTGCCTTAACTATAAAGTAAAGGCTATGCAAGACTGAGTCTCGAGTCGGGACTGTCTTACCTATAAAGTAAAGGTTATGCAGGACTGAGAGTCTCGAGTCGGGATTGTCTTACCTATAAAGTAAAGGCTATTCATGACTGGGTCTCGAGTCAGGACTGCCGTACCTATAAAGTAAAGGCTATGCAGGACTGAGTCTCGATTCGGGATTGCCTTATCTTAGAGGCTATGCAGGACTGAGTGTCTCGAGTCTGGACTGCCTTACCTATACAGTAAAGGCTATGCAGGACTGAGACTCGAGTCGGGATTGCCTTACCTATACAGTAAAGGCTATGCAGGACTGAGTCTTGAGTCGGGATTGCCTTACCTATACAGTAAAGGTTATGCAGGACAGTCTCTCGAGTCGAGATTGTCTTACCTTAAGTAAAGGCTATGCAGAACTGAGTCTCGAGCCTATAAAGTAAATGCTATGCAGGACTGCGTCTCGAGTCAGGACTGTCTTACCTATAAAGTAAATGCTATGCAGGACTGAGTGTCTCGAGTCGGGACTGCCTTACCAAAGAAAAGGCTATGCAGGAAAGTCTCTAGAGTCGGGATTGCCTTACCTATAAGTAAAGGCTATGCAGGACTGAGTGTCTCGAGTCAGAATTGCCTTACCTCAAGTAAAGGCTATGTAGGACTGAGTCTTGAGTCGGGATTGCCTTACCTAAAGTAAAGGCTTTGCTTAACTGGCCTATGTCAGTTCGACATTTTCAAACACTCCATTAGCCTTAGGCAAACTGAAAAAAAACGAGAAACAAGTCTGCCATGACTTGATTCCCGTTCGGCAACTCACAACACCCAAATAATTTGGTTATGTACTTCGAAAAGGAGAACTTGCAGAGACCAGGCTTAGGCTAGACTAGAGCTCTAAACATTAAGTTAGCCTCGTAAACGTTTAAAACTCATGTCTTATTTCTACACACAAACGTCACTTCGGTCCTTACCGCTGACATGACAAAGGCACCAACACACCACAAATAAAATGTAAAACATCTTAAGCTTTACATCTTCCTCCGTCGCTTTGTAAATGTCTCTTCTCACTGTCTATTTTCCTAACTGTCTACACTTTGTTATTTGAAACTATAAATGGAACAATCGGCAACTTCCGATTCCGAAGACAACACTTGATCCTATTTGAGAGGTGCTTGAATACCTGTAAGGCAATCTTTTTCTTAATATAAGAATCATTTTTAATATTTCACCGACAGTCATACTTAGAATAATTTTATGGAAAGTAATTTAGTTCAAATCATGAAAAATACAGAAAATTGAAACTCTTTAGTTATGATATGCTATTTGATCCCATTATGCTTCTTCTTTTAGAATGTTTTCGTAATCTCTGAGCAAGTAAACAGGAATCATCGGTAATGGCAAATAAAATCAGAAAAACACTCTGTTAAGCATGTATTATATTAGAAACTAGGCCTGTGACATTAAAATAATAAATTTCGACAAAGTCAGATGGAAGATACAGAAAAATGTGAAAGAAAAGTAGAATTCTCATCCCAAGCCTAGCAACGACAGGACTATCTAAATTTAGACAGCTGCAGGGCGGTGCCTAATTTGGGCAAGAGTCGCTCACTTAAATGCAGTCTTTGCGATTTATTGTTATAACATGGCTCACCTGCAGAGAATTTTTTTCACGAGTTACACTTACAACAACAGTAAGATTCCACTTGAATGGTGTTAAAACCAGGAAGCGGCAGGAAAGTTTTCACTTCATGGTGCTTATAATCTCAGTAAAGCTGCTCTGTCATAGAGTATATAGTATGACTACTTATTCAGCACTGATGTTAGTGCCAATATCTTAAGCCTACATATTTATTGTCATGTGGTTCCAACCTGAAATCACACAGTGAGAGACCAGATCACCGTCACCGGAGTTTAATCCCACGGAGGAGAAACGGCCTGGTCCCGTTTACTTGAACAACAACAACATTGTTAACGCAAGTTGTGAATTAGGTACTTGGTGATTAATCGACCTGGATGGTTTACAGCCAGGAGGAAAAGAGCATGGGACTAGCAACTTCCATCTCATGAAACTTGCTAAGATCTGAAAAGTTAATATATATATATATATATATATATATATATATATTATATATATATATATATATATATATATATATATATATATATATATATATATATATATATATATATATATATATATATATATATATATATATATATATATATATATATATATATATGTGTGTGTGTGTGTGTGTGTGTGTGTGTGTGAAATCGCCATGATCAACACCAACACCGTGACAAGGTGATACAAAGGGCTTCTGTGAATTCTGCCACTCTTGAATTTTCTGTATTTTCACTACCACATATCTAACCTTATCTTCGGCCTCCTATCTCATAATTTTCATGTAAGTAGGTATGGGTCTTCCGGCGCTTCTAGTACCCTCAGGAACCCAGTTGACACTCCCATAGGCTACTACTTTCCCTAGGGCATCATTTCTCACTCTAACCCGCATGTAACTCCTAACAATCTTTTTAAAGCCTCACTCTTGTAGATACAGATTCACTGTCATAACCACGATTCAAGCCCATAAAGCGATACGTATCGTACTGGACTTGTGCATAAATCATATTTGCGCGCCCATTGTTTTATTTGTCTTCTTAATCTTCAGATCAAGAGAACCAGTACTGGGTATCATTGCTCTTAAAAATCTGAAGGATTCAAAGTTATAAATCTTTTCTCCATCTCTTATTATTTTCCCCATGTGCCCTCATTATTTCAGGTTTACCTATATTTATCTTGAGTCCCATTTCTTCAGATATGTGATGCATTCTATTAAGCAAGCTTCGTAGTTCTTTTGGTGTTTTTTTCTGACAGCACAGAATAATTCGCGTATCAAAAGTCGATCAAGATTTTGTCATTACCACAGTCTTATTTTTCTCGTTCATCTCTGACCACTTTTTTCTTATAAAATCTAAGGTGTAGACCTTGATAAAATCTACGAGAAGTGCAAACAACAAAGGTGACATGACAGTCCCCTGCAGCACCCCACAATTTACTGTAAATTCACGGGATAAGACCAATCCACATTGAATTTTCATATGTCTCGTTCACGGATGCTGTGAATTTGCTTAACCTATTTAAGGGGAATACCATAGTGGCGCAAGACCTTTCATAATATTAGTCTCTGAGCGCTGTCAAATGCCTCCTTGTAATCAACAAAAGCCATCAGAGGGGGAATCTTTGAATTTCATACATTGCTGCACCAAATGTCTTAAGAACGAAAGATGTCTCTTTTATCCGTGAATAGCGTGTTCATTTTCTTATATCTCTCGTTGGATAACCTGTCATTTGTAAAGACCAGGTATCTGTATTGTATTTATAGTTTATATTTACTTAGATTTCTTCGATTCCTTATTTCCATTAACCCAAAAGGCTAAAAATATTTCATCGATCGAGAGAGAGAGAGTACTAATAGTCGTGAGATAATGAATTATGACATATTAACGTAGAAATATACATCCGCAAACACACACACACACACACACACATATATATATATTATATATATATATATATATATATATATATATATATATCCAAGTGGCACTGTGACTATGCTTCAGTATTGATAGTTCACACACCCCAATATATATATATATATATATATATATATATATATATATATATATATATATATATATATATATATATATATATATATATATATATATTGGGGTGTGTGAACTGTCAATACTGAAGCATAGTTAGCCACAGTGCCACTTGGATTTGTTTTATTTTGGCTTGAAACTTTACCAAAGAAGATGAATTGCTTGCTCGTGCTAGAGGGCACTTGAGTGATAAAGATTCAGATACTACAAACAAGCGTCGTATCAAGGTGGAACAGGCAAAATGCTCTACGCAGCGCATGGCTACCGATTATCATCAGATAAGACAAGAATATAAGGATCAAATAGAGAGATAAGTCGTCCTGAGATCTGTGCTTTCGAGAGTGTGTCTAGACACTGAATATTATGCTTGCCTTAACTAAGTAGGCTGCTTCGGTCTTGCCCCATATGCATTAGGATGAGCTTTTGATTCTTTTCTCAGCTGGCCGCTTCGTTGTTTTGGCAAAATCGTCGTAGTAGCTAGGCACGCAGTTCATTGTTTATATCGTTGACGTTCTGACCGGGGAAGAGTCCACTGATAACTTCTGATATTTTCCTCTTCTTCCTCCTCCCACCGGTAGAGGGAGATTTGATCCGCTACCTTTCCTGACATCCTCAGCATAAAATTCTTCGTGAATCAAGCTGTAATATACGGAGATCTATTAAGTTCTATAGAATTGCTTGCCAGGACTTGCGACAATGCACACACGTTCACAGTGGTGGGTATATTGCTGAAAAGAAAACTCGTTTCTCGGCTTGAGATCTTGATTCGTCATTTCAGATATTCTGGTGCTATTACCTTAATTATTGTCACCGGTCTTCTTCTTCTTCTTCTTCTTCTTCTTCTTCTTCTTCTTCTTCTTCTTCTTCTTTGTCATCATCGTCATCATTTATTATTATTATTATTATTATTATTATTATTATTATTATTATTATTATTATTATTATTATTATTATTATTAACTGAAAATACGTTTAAGTTTGCATGTAAAAGTTAATGTACTGCCTAATTTTTTTTATTAAGATATTCTTTCTCGGTACAATTCATTTCTACAAAGTAATTTATTTTTTATATAAATTACCACGGGACTTGTGACATCGGTTTGTTGAACTAAATCAGTCAGTAATTGTAAACAGTCCTATATGCATTGGTGAAAATGACAGCAAACGCCCCCTTCCTGTGGATGGGCCTCGATAAACGAAAGTAAAAACCACTATTAGTTCCGCCACATCCACATCCCACCTGTCCCAGTAACCGAGACGATCTATAAACGGAATACATTTAGAATCTCAAGCTACGTGAGCCAGAACCAACTGGAAAAACGAAAGTTTGATTATGATACTGCCTGGTAGTTACGAACTCCATGATCTAACGTTTGATCAGTCATCATGCCATACATTCTTAGTGGAATTCCCTGTCCTCTTCCCCAATTCCTGTACCATTGACACGCATGTCTGTTATTACGTATGGTGTAAAATCTACTGGCATATTTTTTGCGGGCCATGGATGCCTTGCCTGGTTAAGGCTGCAAAAAGAATAAAAAAATAAAAAGAAAGATAAAATAAAACAAAAAAAGTGCGCATTGTATTTAAAAACTTGTCTGACAATGCTGTCATTTATTTCAGGGTTCGTCGAATATCTTACTACACACTCCTTCATCTCCAGCCGACACTGCTTGTTCAGAGTAACCCAAGGGTCATTGACCCCTCTTAACTACGCCTCTCACTTGTTATGTTATTGAAAATAGGTTGGCCTTGTGGGTAATTACATGCTGTGTTACATACACACACACACACACACACACACACACACACACACACACATCACACACACACACACACACACACACACATATATATATATATATATATATAATATATATATATATATATATATATATATATATATATATATATATATATATATATATATATATATATATATATATATATATATTATATGTTTTATGAAATTTCTTGAATACTGGTAAACCCCCTGAGTAGATTATGTGTAACATAGACCGTATTTTATAAATTTAGCCTCATCCGTCTTTAACCGATGTTTTCATATAGTAATCTCCCTCTCTCTCTTTTCTTACCAATCTAACATAGCACAGTAAATTACAGAAAATGCAATATCCTGTATGTTCAAGATTTGCTATCTCACGCTGACAGTTTGTTGCATGCGTGAACGGAGCTGATGCAAGATTTCACCTTTCGCTCATAAATTGTCAACACTAAATTGCGTTAATGCATTTATAGACCCATAATTTTAGACACCATACTTATGTAGTAAATGTATTAAAAATAACTCAGTTACAAATTACAGCTTTGTCGTAGGTGATTAGCATTAATACTCAATATTGCGTTGATGCCTTGTTACATTGGTTATTAAAATGGGGAGGAGTCTGTGAGAGGAAGATTGAGTGCATTTTGTTATGAGTGCCTCTTGGTCATCTACTGCTTTCCCAGAACTCATATTTTGCGGATGTATTCTTTAGCTTATAGTCGTAAGGTAATGTTGCTTCAGTTAGGATGTACTTATAATAAGCTGATAGCAAGCAATAATAAAGACCCCATTGTTACAAGTAAATATATCATATAGACCTATTGATAGGTGAATAAATGTAATAAACGTCATAATCAATTAGCATATAGGGTAAGGTAAACCCACAATCAAAATTAGCTTGACAATCTTTATAAATTTTCTGTTGTGCATACATGTACAATGGCTTACAAACAACAGTGTCAAAAGAACATTGTAGTAATTTGATCTCTTCATACATGGAACACAAGCATTTTCATAAATAAACACAACATTTGATGAAGACAGAAATTTCCCACTCCAACTTCCCTTGTCAATCAGTATAAACTTGGATAATATCATTTATTAGAAATTCCCTTAATGAGGACAGCAACACCCCTCTCGCACTACGTCGTCTCTGCTAAGAACTGCGCAATTCTTGTTTGAATTTAGCGCGGGAAAGTAGCATCTTTCAACAGTGAGGAGTGCAAAGGAGGTCCCATGCTCTGTCTCCTGTGCGTTAGCACACTTCATAAACAGTCATTTAAAATTCTTATTTTTGACTGCAGTTACTAGCATACTCTCAACTGCTCTGATAGTAGTACGCAACTTTTTGGTTGTACGGATTTACGGTCACAGTCCGACTCACAGTCAACTTTCATGAAGTAAGAATTTGCTGGATTCTGTATTGTCTTCTGTCAAGTACAGTTACTTAATGTTTTTTTCTTACTTTAAGTAAGTAAACGACATGAACTATGCTCGCACACGAACAAACCATCACCATGGAGCTGTAAGTGCTACAGCAATGATTATCCTTCACCAAATAAACTTTAGAATTTGCAGTGATAGTAGCGAAAGTTTGGATTTTAGCTCGAACTGCATTACGTTCCTACGCTTGTAATGTATTACAAGCTTAAGAACCGACTAAATATCTAATTTTACGACTAAGTGGTGTGATAAATGCGAATAGAACACTACCTGGTCACTTAAACATTCAACAAGCTAAAGGAACGGCACCATGCACGATAATACTTTTAAAGGTTTAGAGTTGAGCTCGTGCTGCCGTTGTAACGCTGCTAGACTGGTGAAATCATGTCGTCTATACTCTAGACGAGACATATGACGCTCAACTTACACCAGACGATATCCGTCCGCCGTCACATCCGTATACAATTAAAGTAATTGTATTTTCCTTCTTATTACTTTATCTCGGCAATTTAAATGTGAAATATATGTCATTACAGCATAGTTACAAATGTATTAGTTGAAAATGAGACGCTGTCATACCCTTCAACAGCAATAGTAAACAAGCTCTTGAGTAAAGCACTTGATTGCTTTGGATGCGTAGGAATACACTCAGTTGCTTGAAGCGGGCAATTCAACGTACTTAAACAATTAGAAGAATGACATACCATGCATGCACATTCGAGCTTACAAAAATTCCAGGTGCTTCCATTACGCCAAAAACTTTCACATTAGCGTACAAGGCATTACTTGACGATAAAGGCAGTCTACATGAATATTAGCTTCACTTCAGTAAAAAAAGAAAAAAAAAACTTTAATTGTATCATAATGTAGTAAGTCTCGATAGCATTCAACCTTTATCCGTATTTCTCCCATTGTTTAAAAAATTGAACATTTATTTTACGATTTTGGTTTAAGCAGTAGAACATTATCACTGAAAAAAATGCAAATACAAAAGTCAAGAATGAAAAGAGAGCACTTCTAAAGAAACATCCGAAGGAGTAAAAATTAAAACGATTTGTTGAAGGGTTATGCCGATACGAGTTATGTAGCAATATGACCGACTAGGAATGTACATAGAGACAATATTATTTAGAGTGTAAGGACTTTGGATGTAATAAGCTGAGATAACCTTAAATTCATTGAAGATATTTTGAAACCTTGATATTTCTTCCTACACACACACACACACACACACACACACACAACACAAACACACGTTTCAGAGAGTTTCTGTGATGAGGAAGTTGGAAGTGAATATGATTAGATTATAAGGGTAAATGAAAACCAAGGAGATGGAGCAACGAATTCTAGTGGGAGAGGTGGAAGAGCAGAAACGTTCTGTTCATATTTGAATTTGAAAGAAGATGTACTGTATGATAGGAGGATAAGAGAAGGAGTAAACAGAACAGCAAGGAAGGCATTGTGACTTACGCAAAAGATTTGGAAGGGAAGTGTCTGTGGAGGTCAAAGTTGGAATTTACAAGAGGCCTGTTGAGTCAACTCTTCTTTATGGAAAGAAGTATGGCTCTTGAATTGAAACACACACACACACACACACACACACACACACACACACAACCGTTGAAATTGCTAATTAGAATTAATTGTTGTTTATCATACCTGGAGTAAAAAGGACTGAAGAGGTGAGAAATGATGAAGATACATGGGAAAAGTGATAAAAAAGATTGGTTTATGTGAAAAGATATTTAAGAGAGTTTTGAGGTGGTTTGGTCATTTGGAGAGAATGCAGTGCGGTGTTGGTAAAAAGAGAATGAATGAATGAATGAATGGAAACGTTGGGAAGAAGGAGGACAAGAAGACCTACAAGGATATATTCAAAAGTCTTCTGTGTAGGTATATAAAGATACTAACATTTCTGAAGTTGGTGAGGGATGTATGGAACAGTGTTTTTTATCTTGTTTTTATCTGGGGCTAGCACCTGTAGGGAAATGGCAAACACTCACATATGTATGTATGTATGTATGTATGTATGTATGTATGTATGTATGTATGTATGTATAAGTATTGACCAGGCACAATTTTGCTTAAGTAGACAGGTGACCAAGAATATAGCGAAGATGTGCGCGTTTGAATGTGTATGTGGCATTAGTTTTTTCATGATGATTTCTTTTATAAAGAAAACCAAGGAATATCATGTTTGAACCTAATAAAGGCCTTATCAGCTACCACCATGAACCTTCTTGTTAATCCAGTGAATGAGGGGTGAGGGGCCTTCAGCCTCTCCTGACTTCGCGGTATTCTTAATGGAGATACAGTGCTCGTCCTTCATAATGAGAAAATTCATGGGGATCTGAGAGCAAGGAGGAGGCCAGAAAGTTCCAGAGCGGAGAGGCAGAATAAGAAAGGAATGGGCAGTGCAGTCTAGTTTTTGATAACGCCTCCCGTGCTGAGCCGACTTTTTTTGAAGCAAATGCTGTAATACGCACCATACCAGGTACTGAATTTTCTCTGACAAGTGCATAAGGCAAAAGTTTTTAAACTGCAAGAGAGCGTTCCGAAATGGATGCTTGCATGAGGTCTAAGGATCTATGGAAGATTGATTTTTGCGATTCTGAATTCGAAAAAATGTCATTTGCAATTGACTAGCTTCTGAGAATGTCATCGACGCAAAGCTATCAGGAATACCAACAAACTCGATCGAGGTCACAAGAAACTTTACACTTCATTTTGAGTTTCCTCTTCCGTATTAAAAGAAAAAAAATGTAGAAAACGTAGTGTAAGGAATAACGAGTTTGAATGAAATGGTTAAAAAGACGTTGCTATGATTCTGAAAAAAGTGGGATCATCAGAAATCCGAACTCTTTGTTTTCACTCTTTGCAATATATGCGCATCTGCGTGCACGTGCACAGATTACGAACGAGTTATGCTCTGGGAAGTGCGTTATTCTTTATCCATGTAGTGTGAAACTGACTCCGTCCATTTTATCATGAGCTTGCGATCCTTTGGTTATTGATCATTCAGACATTGCGGAGACGAAAGGCGTTTAATCAATAAACGAGATTGATTTTCTTTTCAAACGAATCCCCTCAACTAATGACGTCCGATTACGCCCTTCGTCGTGTGACTTCCACTTGGAGGAACAGGGTGTGCTTGGCTTTTGCTCGTCTCGTTGCCCGGACGTTCTCTTTTGCCCTTGCTTTGTTTCTTTAGGAGGAAAGAAAATATATTATTAGGTCACAGATGCACCCGGTAAACTACAAATAACAGAATCGAAAGATAAACTTTGACAACCCCGAAGTTGTTGGAGTACGTCGTTTTGAACGCAGCAGACAAAAAATATTAAATTAAGCCTGGCGTGTGCCAGCACGGGTTCTTGCTTGTACGAGGAGCCCGGAAAGCAAACAGTATTTATATTCAAGGTTTTGGTGACAATAATAAACTTTTCATTACTCTATAGTTGACTAGGGTGCTTTGACAGTAGCTAAAAATGCAGGACAAAATATATTCCACTAGCTAAGAGCAATAGCCAAGGTTCTGTTCACCTTGGAATGAAATTGATTGCTTGTGTATTTTTTCACTGCTTCATTCATTGCTCAACCGACGATGAATCTATGAGAAGAAAATATTACGCCACCAGTTACTTCACACGTTTCCCAAAAAAGACTCACCAAGAGAGCGCCGATACCCCATGCATACACCAGTCACCTGTGTCTTGTACACAGCCTCTTTCCCCCTTTAGATATATATATATATATATATATATATATATATATATATATATATATATATATATATATATATATATATATATATATAATATGTATGTACATATATGTATATATACCCTACATTTGTGTCAAGAGTTTTGTATTCAGTGGCAAGCTCTAACTTCCTTCTAGCAAGGCGTTTGTTCCTTAGACAAACTACGATTCTGTAATTCATTCGTATAAAGCTAGATCTCGTTTTCCCTTCAGCACCTTATCCCTTTGGTCAAGGTCCCGTGATGCCGTAGGGCCATCTTGTTGTAAACCAACCAGCCAGCCACCGGCCAATTTACGACGCTCAGTCTCTTAGATTATATAAATTTTGTGACGAGTAAATATGAGATAAGTATAGCTTTTTTGCGTTCTCTCTTTCTCTCTCTCTCTTGTTTACTGAGATAACGCAAGAAATCCTTGGTTTTGCTTCTTCAAAGTAATTCGCAAGGCATTTCCTAGAACCCAGTTTATCAACTGAAAGATTGCTCGAGCCTTTATTTATTTATTGGTTTGTTTTACTCCTTTGCTTTACTGTTCTTATCTTTGGGCATTCCAGGCTGTGGAAGTTTGCCTGGTAAGTTCATGACCTTTAGCTTGTTCCATGAGGATTTGTAAAAGAAGACGAAGAAAAGAGAAAAAGAAGGAAATAGATATAAGAATCAAAGCACATGCAGCTCTGTTCATCAGAAATATTCACTAATAACAGAATCGAAAGATAAACTTTGACGACCCCAAAGTTGTTGGAATGCGTCGTTTTGAACACAGTAGCACAGAAAATATTAAATTAAGCCTAGCCTGTGCCAACATGGGTTCTTCTTTGTACGAGGAGCCCGGAAAACAAAATTATTTATATTTAAGGTTCTGGTGACAAAAAAAAGTGTTCATTACTCTATAGTTGACCAGAGTGTTTTGTAAGTCCTTATTGCAGGCAAGGGTTCATTTTCATTTGGAGAGTGTTGAGACGCAGATGGCTTCAATGGATGTAACTGATGGATATAAAAAAATAGAAAACAAAACAAAAGCACTTGACGCACCTTTGCATCAGCTTCATTTTTTTTTGTCGAATGGCTTTATAGTACCACTTTGACTGCATAAATCTTGTTTTGAGTTCATCATTCTGTTTCATCAAGCGTTGTTTTATTTATGGTTTTTATTTCCTTAAGTGTCAAGTCAGAGATGAACGTATCAACCATCAAGCAAAGTGCTTTATAACAAATAATTATGGGAACAACAATGACTACCAAATGCATTCATTTCAATTAGCGTTGATATGTACGCACCATGAGTCAAGAAATTCCAGGCCAATGAGCATCAGCGTCTTTGAAAGGTCTTGCGTGTCTGTTTGTTGTTGTCCCATGTTCGTGTTCGCTGAGAGAGAGAGAGAGAGAGAGAGAGAGAGAGAGAGAGAGAGAGAGAGAAAGAGAGAGAGAGAGAGAGAGAGAGAGAGAGAGAGGAAGTGGGTACTGAGGGTGCGGCTCAACATGCACATGGTGACAAAAACGACTTGGCATCCGAAATATTTAGCTGCTGAAGATTAGCGATCTTTGTCTCATTATGAAATCCATCTTGACATAAGTAACATTTGGATATATATGGAGGATGTGAGATATGAGTTTCCGACATGTCGGCGTCCAAGAAGAAATGGGGAGTAAGAACGCACGCCAACATGCATGGAACCTGAAAAACGTTTACGGTATTGCAGCTGAACTTTCAGTCCTGCAATCAAAGTAACGTCTGTTTTGTCTGCCCGAAAGTCAAGACGACGAAAGCTGCGCCACATTTTGGTTGTAGTACTATCTTGTCGCATAACTTGCATTTAGTTAATATGCTGGTGAATTGATGTTTATTAGCCACAATATAGTAATAGCACTGGCACCGATGCCACCGCCAACCAGTGCCACCTACTAGAGTTATGGTGGCGTCACAATATCAGGGGTAAATAGCGATGACCAACTTCAGACGTCTGTGCTCAGAATTTTTTCGCCTTAATCGTTTTTCAAGTTAAAGAGATACACGGTAATAATACTGGATGGACAGAGGAGTCAAGTTTTCCTCACTATTGAATGTCATCTATTCGACAAAAAAGATCGCCTTCTCTCTCTCTCTCTCTCTCTCTCTCTCTCTCTCTCTCTCGGAGCTTAAGCCTTGCCGTAAAGTTCTTTAGCTGTCATATGAGTGAGTTTTCCTGCATACTTATGCCGCTAAACTTTGCACAAAAGTGCCAATGATAATTTCAAAATTATTCTCCTAATGACTTCTTGATGAATACGAGTGGCTTCAGTTTTCTAAATATATAGGAAGAAAAAATGACTCACATAGGAAAATTTAGTGGTGAGATGATAGATGGAAAACTGCTTTTGCAACATCATGGCCTGTAGTACTAGGCTTTAATCTCTTGAGAAAAGGTATTCGTTTCCTGAGGTCAGCAGGAATAACTGGCAAATTAACCAGAGCAATTCAATCAAGACGCAACGAGGTTCTAACGGCGAAAGTCATAGCTATTAAAGTCATGCCTCACGCCATTGCTGTCTACTCTCGAAAACTTGAATCAACCATTTTAGGTGTCGACGCTGACATGAGATTAAGCTGTCGTTATGACAGCTCATTCTCCTGTTTCTTTTTTCAGGTATGAAGTTCTAATTAGAAGAGGCATGAACGGGCTCTTGCCCGTCTCTTTCTTCATGCAATCAGTTTTTTAGGTACAAGTTTTATTAATAGATTAGGCTGTATTTCTGTCAGCAGGACCACTCTCCTCATATTCAGGCGTTGGGGCTTTTTGTATGAATGCCGCAAAGATAAATCACGCTAAAATATTTCTTTTCACAGAGTTATAGTAAAAAAAAAAAAGAAAACTGGACAACTGATTATGATGCATAACCAATTCGCTGCCTTGACTCAGTTCCTGAATATCGGGAGAATTCGTTGCAAGCATCTGACATAATGATCAAACTTCTATTAAACCTGCTTCTATCTACAGTCATTTAATGATATCGTAGACAATTTTTCCAGCAGAATCAGGTCCTTGGCATAAGGTTCAGTTATCATCAAGTGTTCAAAAATGAAAAGAATGCATTTATTCTATTTGTGTGTGTTTTTATGTTCCTAGAGAGAGAGAGAGAGAGAGAGAGAGAGAGAGAGAGAGAGAGAGAGAGAGAGAGAGAGAGAGAGAGAGAGAGAGAGAGAGAGATTTGCGATAATTCAAGCACCATTCAAATAAGAACACGTAACAGGTCTACTGCGCATTGCTAATTTTATGCAATTGGTGATGTTTTTTTTTTATAAAAAATATTTCTTGACGTTTTTTAGGTCTTCTACGCTTACATAACAATGAAAATATGTGGCAGTTTTCCTAAAATACATGACTTTATTGTCAAGAGGAGACGAGAATTTAATAGATTCCTTTTAATTCTTCATATTCACAAAAGTGAAACTAAATTACTCTCCCTGACAAATCATGTAAGTGTTATCAAATTTTCGATCAACTCATCGAATAACCCTCTTGAAAAACAGCCACCGTCCCAGCTGGGGTTATACAAGACATCTGTGCGAATTGATTTAATTATACTCTCATGTACAAGCATTCGTTTCACATCTCGGAAGCAGTCTTAGGATTATCATCGAAACTGACTATCCCCAAAAATGTTATCAGAAAAACTGCGCGCTTCACATAGACTTAAGTGCCAGTGCAGCATACGGGATCTTTGCATGGAAGCCATTACAGAAAAGGCACAAAGAGAGAAGAACAATAAGATAGAATGAATACCGTGTATTCCCGAAATGCCAAGTATTGGGAGAAACTACCATTTTCAGAGGAAAAGTTTGCTTCTTCAGAAACTTTAACGCTGAACTTTAAGGAAAATGAAAGGTATATAGGTAAAGAATATCTTTTGTATAACTAGCAAAGCATTCAGTAAAAGTAGAGCATAAAAAAAGTTATTTTTTAAAAATGTAAGAGAGCTGGAATGATCTGTGAATGCGAGTTTCATCTTACAACAACACTTGGCTCAGAATTAGATAATATAAAGGGTCTTGACATATCTGCAATTGAGGGAGCCCGTAAGTTTCTCATGGTCTTTTCAGTCAAGAAATTCCTGTTTTCACGGAGAAAGTAGACGCTTGTAGAAAGGTCTGACATTTGAGACCTTTTTGTCCTTGAATACAGGTACTTCAGGGATCTGGGCGGGGGCTGGAAAGGAGATTTGTAGGGATATCGAACCTATAAATGAGATAATTATATGGAAAATGTACCAGATGAATTTTATTTCAGTTACTCTAAAAGTCGGACGTGATATTTCGTAAACAATCACACATATTCATTCAGTCAACAGCAACGAAAGAAACACGCAAGGCCATTAGCACTCTGAACTACGTTAGCACAGTGTTATTAAACACTCAGCTGCCAAAAGGATTAAATATCAAACTGTGGCATTACCAAAAAGAAAGAAAAAAAAGTGGGGGGGCCAAATACAAAAGGACCCCTACTGTACATTCATTGGTAATATTGCCTTCTGAACACCGCAAAAATTGGCCGGCTGTGGAGAATGTAAGAAGTGCTTGTGAATCGTAAGGGACCTTACGTTTTTTTTTTTTTTTTGGTACCGTTTACATGAACGTTGACGGACAAAATCGGGCAGAAACACACACGACTAGAATACATAATTCAAGGAAGCTTCATACTTCGAAAGGAGAATCCGGATGACGTGTTTGAATGGAACAGAAGAATCACTGCATAGTTTCATTATCAAACAGTTTCTGGGCTTATCTTTCATTTTCCCATTCTGGAAAATCACGCAAGTTTTTCATTACCTGTGATGTCGGTCAGTCATTAGTTGGCGAGACCAAAGCTTTGACTATCCTCTGTGGCTGAAACTTTAATTAAATCACATATGGCTTTTGGCTTCCTCTGGTAAATAAAATTAACAGTGTTCTTCCAGTTGTTGCCTTTAGAGTTGCAAGACGACTTGGATTTATCCCCAGAAGATTGCTACGTCGATTTTGACCATGTTAGCAGTTATTGTAGCAAAAGCACATTTCATCTACAGTATCTTATAACCTGTGACAATCTGTCTTTTAGCCCATTTTCTCTCTGAACTTTACCAGATAACGCCTTCCTGTATCATCGTAACATATTAACATTGCGTTTTTTTATTATTTTTCAGAAGGACCATGCTAACTGTTGCTCTCGTTTTCATGAAAGAGTTTTCTAAAGATTTTGTCTTGCGATATGGCCTCTGTTCATATCCTTTTTTCTTTCAGCAATGTGACAAATTGTGTTTGAGACAGTAGCAGTGACTAAAGAGGCATGAAAAAAGTTATAGATTGTTACAGCTGTAGGACTGATCTGCTATATCACAATGCTTGGTTCCAGTATATCTTTCGTCACGGGAATGATGACAATGACTGCTCCCTCCAACACTATATTTGACCATTGTCGTGTCTAATTCCCCAGTAAAAGAGTTTTCTTTCACTGACTAAATCCTTATCTCACGTCTTCCTGCCTCCTTCCTATTAGGGTCACTAATTCGGAAATATTTTGAAAAAACGTCGAGTAAAAACAAAAGTGTGGCTGTTTTAAATGTGAATGGTGGAACTGTTGAACCAACAAGGAGCTATAACAATGACGAATGCAATAGTAAGTATCATTAAGAATAAATATCGTTTGGCATTTGCAAGTAGCAAATAACTAATATAAATCATGCCTTTAATAATCTACATATTACTGTTTCTCATCTCCAGGACCTGCAAAATTTCAGCATAATATTGAAGAAAGAATGTCAATCTTTTTGATATCCTTTGTGATTGCACTTCAAGAATGGTTTATGCAAGTCATTTAAAAGCGCGTCAAGCTGGCAGCTGTAAATTCTTCAAAGTTTTCGTCAGATTGAAAGAAGCATCAAGAGGGACAGAGTGCAGCTGAACCTAATTTTATAACATCAAATGTTATGACTTTCAGGAGGTCAAGTCAGTCACCTGATTTGACTACTATTTTCTCGTATGATTTTCGTCAAATGACATCATTTGCTTTGTTCATTTATCAGCGAATTAATCGGTGTTCTCTGCAGGAAATAGGAAAGTTTGTTCCAAGCAGGACAGATATCCTGCGTAGAAAAAGTCTGAATTGTTGTCATGGAGCTGTCAATGACTATCTACTGACCTTCAGACCCGCCAGAACCGGTTGTCTGATAACATTCCGAAAGTGAGATTGCTTTGTAATGCTGCTAATTCTCTCCAGTAAGTGCACCGAAGAGCTGTAACATTACTTTCCCATCTCAGATCGGTTTTTAGTTTTCTGGGAAAGAAAACTACTGTGCCGGCTTTGTACGTCCGTCCGCACTTTTTTTTGTCCGCACTTTTTTTCTTAAAAACTACTGAGGCTAGATGGCTGCAAATTGATATGTTGATCATCCACTCTCCAATCATCAAATATACCAAATTGCAGCCCTCTAGCCTCAGTAGTTTTTATTTTATTTAAGGTTAAAGTTAGCCATAATCGTCCCTCTGACAACGATTTAGGATAGGCCCCACCGGGCCCGGGTACCGAAAGATATGTATTTTTTCGGTGGCCTTGATTATACGCTGTAACGTCTGTACAGAAAATTCGATTGCGCCGAAGAAACTTATGCACATTTTTTACCTGTTTTATTCATGTATTTTGATGCTAAAAATCTTTGTGATTATCCTTAAGTAAGTGGCCGAAATGTTCGTTTTATTTTTCTTGATATGATATTAGCATTTTGCTCATTATTTCAAACGGGAGCCTCATATTGCTGTCTTTACCGATTTTGTCACATTTATTTGTTATGTTTCCTTTGTTATGAAAGTGGAAAGTAGTCATCTAGTGCCTAATTTTTTGTTGTGTCATCGCTAAGGACCCTGTGATAAATTCCTACCGTATTTTCATCTATAGCTGTGAGTCAGAGAACAGAGAAAGTGAAAGGAATAGAAGAAAACAGTGGATAGAATTTAAGGTGAATACAATTGCAATGGTTGCAATTCAGATACACAGACCTACTTAGATGAGACCTACGAGACGGAGAGCTGGAATGAGTGGAGATATATGGAAGTGAAAGCACAGGAAAGGCGCGAGTGGTGGGATTTTCAGAGAGGACCTTTATTTCTCTAAGCTTTGGAGGCGATGATGATGATGATGATGATGATAATGGCAATTTAAACGAAAGTTAAAATTGAAATAAGCCTAAAGGAGAGAAGGTAAAATCCTCTGAAATAGTTGAAACCACAGACAGTTTTCCTCAAGTGTAGAATTCACCCCAGAACTATGCTTTGTTTTTTTTAGCAGTTATTACACTTAAAAACTAAGACCAATAAAAAAATGAGAGTAAGAGTAAGTCAAAAATTCTATGCAGTTTTTAAATGGTTGCTAATGGTCTAATATACTCAAGAGACAAATGATAATTACGCAGATTAGTTTAAATTATTATTAATCATCAGGTGGAGCTTTTCAACTGAAATTGTTGAGACTTGCGGAATTTGGAATCAGTTCCTCGAGGATTAGTAAATGAAGTGCATACTTCGGCAGCTTCTTGTCATATCTGAGATAACCTTCAACTCCATAAGCGGCATAACGCCTTGGAGTTCTTCTTTGTTCTAAGGACAGAAGGTTGTGGCAAAACTGGAGGTCTCAGTGACTCAGATCTGCGCGCTCTGGTTTACAATTTTCGGATCTTTCCTTGATAGTGACCCCCAACGGTTTTAACCCGGTATGTATCCACCCTTGCGGGGTGTTTATTACTAGCCCATTGGGGATTACCGTAAAAACATAACCAAGAGATGTAAATATCATAAAGATAATGACCCCCAAGAAATATTAGTCCTAGATAAAGCACCCGAACTTTGTTGGGGGTCACTATCTAGGAAAGATCCCAATTTTCTCGTCCATAAGGTGAGGGGTCGCTTCTGTGAGTTGTCTGTGGTCGTCTTGTAAAACATAAGTGAGTGATGTTGCAGGGTTATGGGTCACCAGAGTAGCCTTAATCTGAATTCTTTTGCCAATTCCAAGCCCGAATTAAAGGATTATATCAGAGAAGACTGATATAACTCTTTGTTCCTTTGCATAAGCTGAAAGGTAATAGAGAGTTCTTGGGCTCAGAAAAGCATCAT
This sequence comes from Macrobrachium rosenbergii, assembly GCF_040412425.1. Lineage (NCBI taxonomy): Eukaryota > Metazoa > Arthropoda > Malacostraca > Decapoda > Palaemonidae > Macrobrachium > Macrobrachium rosenbergii. The sequence continues at coordinate 14,664,668 of NC_089754.1, forward strand.
AGGAGACAGACAGTTCTTGAATTACTTTTCAACACATTTTCCCCCCTAATTCATGGCAATAAATTCCCTAACAATCAAGTATTCATATTACAAAAAGTAGCAGAAATGCAGCGATCAAGCTTAACAAACAAAATGGAAATGAAAAGAACGTAGACCCTGGCAGAATTACAACAGGGTTGTATATGTGGCTCGAGAATCACAAATTGTTTAACAAGGCCATACTCAGTAGTGAAGTTCAGGGCTTTCTTTGAATCTCAAATGCAAATGGGCATTAATCGGCAAAAAAGAAGAAAGGGAATCACCTAAATCACTTTAATGCATAAACATTTGTGTGGGTGTGTCATGATGTGGTTATATTCATTAATATGCAATTTTTTTTTTATTATTACAAAGATCCTACAACTGTGCAGAATGTGAGAAATTAAGATGTCATAATGTTGTAAAAAAATGTTCGTTTCTGGTGAATGTGTTCAGTAGAGTCTATGTTTGTTTACCTATATAAGAAGCCTAAGTGTACAGGAACAGTATATATATATATATATATATACATATATATATATATATATATATATATATATATATATATATATATATATATATATATATATATATATATATATATATGTGTGTGTGTGTGTGTGTGTGTGTGTGTGTGTGTGTGTGAGTGTGTGTGAGTAGAAATAGAAATAGAGATAACACCTACAGATCACGTTCACGGAAACTAGTATTCTTATGAACTTCAATGGCATCTTAATTTCAGTAACTGCTCGCTGTACGCTGAAGAGATATATACCTCATGATAGGGGCTCCCCTCTCACTTGGAGGAATTTCCTCCCTCCGCAGGAACGTCTTAACCTTCAACGCCTTAACCTTGGGACACGCTGCCTTTGGCATTTTTAGCTGGAGAGGAAGGGTTACAAGAGTGGCTATAAAATTAAGTAGGATAAGAATTTACTTTGAGTTGTGGGGATGAGTTAGTGAAGGCAAAATAAAAAAAAGAGATCTTTTGAACTTCACTTGCTAGACTAAAGAGATTGGTATATGATTATTTGAAAGCGTATGAATAAGGTGTTCAAGGACAACTTTAGTGAAGAAACGGTAGGGTACGTTTAAAAACTAGTGAGAAAAATAAGTTGCGCTTGAAGGGACCAAATGGACACGAGGAAAGGCTACTATATTAGCAGCTGAATTTTAGGAGAGAAGATACAGACGGAGAGACGCTGTCAAAAGACAATTCAGACTGTGTTGATGGACTGATTATGGTATTTTCATGGGATGTTGAATACGGATGATACAGTAGAGGAAGATCTGAATGATGCAAGAATGGAAGGGAACAACTAAAAGAGAGGGTAATTGTTCCTTTGCATAGCCTGAAAGGTAATGGAGAGTTCTTGGGCTCACTCAGAAAGCATCACAGGAGAAAGACAGTTCTTGAATTACTTTTCAACACAGTTTCCCCCCAATTCATGGCAATAAATTCCCTAACAATCAAGTATTCATATCTCATAGTGGATGGAGGCTGCATCCTGGTCATTCAAATACTCTTCCACCACATCGATGATTTCATTAGTGCTAGCAAAATGGTGACCTCGCAAGAGACCTTTTAGTTTAAGAAGTAGGTAGAACCCAGCAGGGTTTAGGCGTGGCCACTGTTTAGTTCGGGTAAGGTGCATGAGGTGTCAGGTCAAACCAACAGTTGGCCCCTTTAGACGCCACCCTCTGCTTTGTGGCAAGGGGCGTTACTCCAGAGCAACAACAAATTGTTTGGTTTATTCATCTGTTATAGTTCTGGAGCATGATATTCCCTATTAATAGTCTGACCTTTTCACCAAGTAGTTTATAATGATATTGTCCCAGAATCTCAAAACACGGAGGCCATATTTAAAAAAAAAATGGCACTTGCTTAAATTTTGGGGAGATGAGGAATCTTTGTGTTTACTTTGCCCTCTTTGAATCTTTGATTCATGTACAAAATGATGGACCCATGTATCATCTTGGGTTACCATTCTTTCAGAAATTGTCTGAATCAGCCAGGAAACGAGTCAAAAATGTACTGGACGCTTCTCCTCTGGTTGGCTTATGTTTTGATGTTAACATTCATGGTATCCACCTCGCAGACAGCTTGTTCATCACCAAAAGATTTCGGTCAAAATAGTGTGTACTGAGCCACTAAAGATACCCACGGTCTGAATCATCAGTTGGACGCTCAAACATCTGGCATTCAAAATCATGAGAGCAATGGAATGCGGTGTTTGTAGGTGGTTGATGATTTTGTACATTCTAATCAGGGGTTATATTTTGGGCTGTCTCGCCCTGTTTGAACCCAGCAGCCCTCTTTCTGATAACAGTAAAGGAAGGGAAGTCTTCTTCCAGTATGGTGATCATGTCCTCGTGTACTCCTTTCTGGTCATAACATTCTTTTGCAAATACTTAAACATAATGTGATCTTTACGTCTAATTTTAGATATTGTTTTCATCCAGTGACTTTCAGAGATTATCACCTGCCGTGCAAAAAGGGCGAACAATTCAATTCTTCTGCATAGCAAGATAAATGGTTGTAGCTCTTAGCCATACTAAAAGGAAGAGAAGGGGAGTCAAGTGTTTATTAGGAAGCAATCTGTTTGAGGAGGAAAAATTAGCATGTGAAGTACGTGAGCCCAGAAAACTGTTTCGATAGGATTGATAGAGGCTCGCTGTTTATGGTGCTGGGGATGTGTAGAAAGTATTCTGTTAAGAGGAATTAAAGGTTTTTATGGTGAAAGGAAAGTGTGTTCGAAATTGCAGGAAAAAGAGTGACTAGTTTGATGGCAAAGCGGCCCTAATACAAGAGTATCTTCTGCCCCGAGGCTATTTATTACCTTTAGGGATAGAATGATGTGAAAAGTTAGATTAGGTACAGATGCAGGTGCAACTGTGGGATAAGGAAGTGGGTGACGTTCGCTGTTGATGCAGTGTTGATTGAGGATGGTGAATAGAAACTGCGGAAACTAGTAAAAGAGTCTGGAAGTCTTGTTCCAGCAAGGTGGAACAAAGAATGTTAGTGTGGATGGTAGAGCAAGTATTTATAAGTAAATGCTATGGATAATGGTAAGATGGGAAACGAGGCGAGTATAAGAATAGCTCAAGCAAGGAAGGTAGCAGGGTGGTCGCAACATTTGGAAGAGAATAATTTTGGAGTTTTTAACGAAGTCAAAGCTGAAATTTTTGAAGGGAGTTGACCCCACCCTCTGTCATGAAGTATAGTGTGGCTGCTGAATGTAAATAAAAGAAATGCAGTAACTGAGTTGATAGGAAGAAGTATTCACGTTGTAAACATGGAGTAAGAAGCAATGAAAGGTAGAGGAATGTGGAGAAAGGACGAAGTAGAAAAACGGCAGGTTTAGAAAAAGAAATGGATAAGAGCGCTTTAAGACGGTTTGGTCATGAAGAGAAAATGAAAAACAATAGGTTGGCGAATAGAATATATAATTCGGAAATGTTGAGCAAAAGTAGAAAAAGACTCAGAAATTGCTGAATAGAATAAGTTACAGAGGTGTTAGAACGGAAGGACCTTTAATACCCGGGATGCATGAGTGCCTACAAGATTAGGATGAACATTTTAGTTTGTGTAATGTGGGAATACGATCTGCTGATGAGCTTTCTTTACTGTTTTGTGGGGAGATCAATGTTATGGAAGTTTCTTGCATCGATTCACTAAAAGATGAATGATCATGGCAGTTACTTTTACCTTGTTTTTTTTGTCTGGACCTGTTATGGGAAACGACTTAGTGATATATATATATATATATATATATATATATATATATATATATATATATATATATATATATATATATATATATATACATACATATATATATATATATATATATATATATATATATATATATATATATATATATATATATATATATATATATATATATATATATCGTTTCTCATAACAGAAGGCGGCTCCAGAGGAAACAAGTTAACAGTACAGTACTGTGAAGTAAAAAAATCAATAAAATGTATATGCCTTTAATAACCGAAATCGACCATGGACTGTCTTATCTAATCACCGACATCATATAATATAGAATATATATATATATATATATATATATATATTTTTACATATATATATTCTATATTAGATGTCGTTGATTAGAGAAGGACAGTCCATGGTCGATTTCGGTTGTTTATAGTACATGTTTTCGATTTTCATTTTTTGTAGTAACGTAATGTTGCTACCATGTTGCTAAAATAGTAGGGAAAGGAATAAAGAATACTTTTTATTCTGTTCTGTGTCGAAAGGCAGCGCTTTGAATTCCAACTATGAGACGCTCTCTAAGAGGGATTTTCGTCTCATGAACTAAAAGTTTACAGTACTTGATTCGTCACGTCGTTCACGTACCATTAATGGAAAGCAGGATGCCAGAGTATGCCTCACAATTGCCATAGCGTCCAGTAACATTCAAAGATGATACTTCCTTAACTCAAGGGATCTTAAGGCAAACCATAGGAGAAAGGGAAAATAGGCATCTGGTAGCGGGATTATTCAATATCTTCTGCCAGTTTATACATAAGCCCATTCAGAATGCGATGTTGAAAATCATTATGAGGAAATAAACAGGCCACATAGGAAACGGATAAAGTCACATGAAGCGAACTTGAAATTTTGGCGTAAATAAAATTACTAGGACGTAATTCCTTAGTCACTTTCTAACTTAATGAAAGTGTCTTGACTGTTGCCAGCTGAATGATGCTGCAGAGATGGTCGATCTTTGCAAAGATCTTCGTAAAGATTTCTCAAGAAAGTAAGAATCCATTTGAGCATCTAATCTTTCATTCCAGTAAATGCCCGTCTAACTCTGTACTTAGAACGAAACCGAAAGCCTGCCCAAATGGACGATCCAAGGCTAAATAAGAAAATGGGACTGGCATCTGTAGATTCAGAGGGCATACTTTTTCTTCTTCTTCACTCGTGATCCGATACTTTGGAGGCACGAGAAAGGGGTTCGGTCTATGTAAATTTATAGCGATTAAAGTTCTGATAATTCATCGTGGTCTATCCGAATAGACACAAACTACGTGAGAACGAATCGAGAATGATTTTAACACCATTTTGGAAAAGGAAACTGTCATTATTCGCAACTACCTCAGCCTACAGGTATTTTCTCTTAACGGAAAATCTCAGGCACACAGTATGAACGTCTTGTATCTGAGGTTTGAGTGGAAGAATCGAACTGTATATGAAACAATCAAATGAAAAGAGATAAAAGTAACATTTGACCTTTCACTGATTCAGAGAGGACAGCTGAGCAGACTGACAGAGAGACAGATAGACACAACATTCAGAGAGAGAGAGAGAGAGAGAGAGAGAGAGAGAGAGAGAGAGAGAGAGAGAGAGAGAGAGAGAGAGAGATTACATAATTTCTTCTCGGATTTAGAAGGTGAAACTATATTTCATAAATGCAACTTGCCTAATGGGTTACAGATACGCTTTACTAAGGCAGAACATTACAGAAGGAAACGAAATGGAACAAGTTTGGAGAAGAAGAAGAAGAAGAAGAAGAAGAAGAAGAAGAAGAAGAAGAAGAAAAGAAGAAGAAGAAGCAGAAGAGGAGGAGGAGGAGGAGGAGGAGGAGGAAGAGGGTGGGTAAGGGGAAGAAACGAAGGAAGAGGAGGGGTAGAGAGGATTAACTTATCTTTTGCCAGTTTCACTGATTTAATCGTTTTTCATTATCGTTCAGACGTTTAATTCTGATCAGAAAAGACTTCACGATGTCAATGACCCTTTCTTGAACCGCCGTCTTTTTCATACCTGTTTTTGCCGTCCTTCTGTCCTTCTGTTTACCGGCGCCTTTAACTTACTTTTAACTGAACGACTTGCTTGCTCCACTTTTTATACTCGGTGTTCTTTTGCACATCTATTCACCTCTCTGCTTCCACCTCTCATTCTCCTGATGATGCCTCTTGCAAGTTACTCGCACACACACCTATCTATCTATCTATCTGTCTATCTATATATATGTATATATATATATATATATATATATATATATATATATATATATATATATATATATATATATATATATATATATATATATATATAGCGTGCATATATATATGCATATACTATATATGTATATGTAAATATATGTAAATGTATGTATTATACAGTGTGTGTGTGTGTGTGTGTGCGTGTGTGTATGTATGTGGTGTTGTGTAGGCATACTTTTGTCTTTGCGTAATAAGATTGTAAGCGCATACATGTTTTTATCCTGCATCTATATACTTCCATCAATACAACGCTTCACGCATACACACGCTCTCACACACACACATATGTGCAATAAAAATACTATATACACAAACCTGTGTATGTGGGTGTGTATGAAAAATCGTTCATCTATACATCCGGAGTCTGTTTATACTCCTCTATTTGCTCCTGTCTTTCCACCATCCTTATATTCTATTTATCCGAATATCATATTTATTTATCCTCCTTACTCATTCTTTTCTTATTCCCTCATTCGCTTTCGCTCCCATCTCTCTCTCCCTCCCCCCTCTCTCTCTCTCACTCGCTCCCTCCCCCCTCCCTCTCTCTCTCTCTCTCTCTCTCTCTCTCTCTCTCTCTCTCTCTCTCTCTTGGGCTCCGCCGTATTGATCGTGGAGTCGTCAAACCTAGCGGGGAATGGTTGGTTGGGGGGGAGATGCAATCTAAGGTCCATTCTACTATTTTACCCAGATATTGAGGCCGGAGCAGGTTCGAGCAATGGTGTGATGTCTCAGGAGGTAGGTGTTATCCGAAGGGCATGGCCAAAGGGCGCCCTGGTGCCCCGTGGGAGCGTCCAGAGAGGCCAAATAGTCTTTGGGATTGGCGATGATGACTACCGCCAGGACTCTCTCTCTCTCTCTCTCGTCGTCGGTAGATCCCAGGCCCAGCTTTCTTCTCTACACTTCTCGGCCTCTCTTCACCGGATGGATGAGTGTGTGTGTGTGTGTGTAGTTTTGGGGCTGGTCTTCATCCATCCATCCCTCATCCATTCATTCACTGGAGGTGTCTGTCCGTCCGTGTGTGTATGTGTGTGAGTGTGTTTGTCTGTGGTCATCCTCCAAGTGTTAGTTAGGAATGGAGGAGAGTGAGAGAGTGAATATCATCATCTCGAAGGAGGAGCAGAAGGCAACACATCGAGGAAGACTCTAGAGGGAGACGAGAGGGAGGAACAGACAGGGTGTGTATGTGATGTGATGTGATGTGATGTGAAGTGATGTGATGTACTCTCGGTGCCACAGTGCATAGCTGCCAATAAAAAGGCCATTGAGCAAGAGGCCAGTGCTCAAGAAAAGTGATAATAAACACAGTGCATAAGAGAGAGAGAGAGAGAGAGAGAGAGAGAGAGAGAGAGAGAGAGAGAGAGAGAGAGGAGAAAGAGGAAACGAGGGAGAAAGAGAGAGGCCGGTGACCTGGAAAAGTGGAAAAAGAAAGTGAAGTGAAAAAGTGCTGATAACGAAGAAGAAAAAGTGATACGGAAATAATGTGTGGAAAAAGAAGAAATGCCCCTAGATTTCATTAGCTTGTTCTAGCCCCTCCACCACCACCACCTCCTCCTCCTCCTCCTCCTCCTCCTCCTCCTCCTCCTCCTCCTCCTCCTCCTCCTCCTCCACCTACAACTGCGGGATGGTGGTAGGTGGGAGATGAGATGAAAGAGAGAGAGAGAGAGAGTGAGAGAGAGAGAGAGAGAGGGAAAGAGAAAGAGAGGAAGAGTGAAAGAGAGAGAATATGTGTGTGTGAGAAAGAGTGAGAATAAGGGAGAGAGAGGGAGAGGGAGAACCATAGTAGTGATGGTGATATGAAAATAGTGTTAGCAGCTCCGTGTTCAAACAAGTGATGTTCTAGTGATGCTGATGGTCAGTGGTGAAAGCCTCTTCCATTACCTACCTTAATGTGCACCGATAAGTTCACAGCCGTGGTGAAAATGATGAAGATGATAAAGCAGATATCAGTAATAATGATCAATGTCGTGGAAATAGAAAATGGTGAAAAAAGCAACGGTGAAAATGACCAAGATGATGATGATGATGATGATGAAAGTGCAACGAGAAATCAATGTCCTCAAATCCTGAAAAGGACCTTTAAGTCTTCT
>NC_089754.1:14685302-14722802 GCF_040412425.1 Macrobrachium rosenbergii
TACAAACGAGAGCTTTCGAGAACCTGCTCGATTTTCGTCCTTATCAGAATCGAGCAGGATCTCGAAAGCTCTCGTTTGTATATATATTATAAAATATATTTACACTTACACCACTGTGGAATTCTTCACCAGTTACATCTATTTCATCATCAATACATTCAGGGGTACATATACGCAATACTCTTAAAAACATGGATGTGAAAACTGATTTCCTTACTTCAATGCTTTGGTTAGAAAAAATGGCCGCCTACTTACTTACTTACTCACTTTTCGCTCCGGATTTCTTTAAATCTTCTGTCACTGGCCAACATGGATGATATTCTTTTCTAGTAGGCGGCCATTTTTTCTAACCAAAGCATTGAAGTAAAGAAATCAGTTTTCACATCCATGTTTTTAAGAGTATTGCGTATATGTACCCCTGAATGTATTGTTGATGAAATATATGTAATTGGTGAAGAATTCCACAGTGGTGTAAGTGTAAATATATATTATAAATATACATACAAACGAGAGCTTTTGAGAAGGACGAGAATCGAGCAGGTTCTCGAAAGCTTTCGTTTGTATGTATATTTCTAACCTGTATTGACACTTAGGCCTACACCACTGTTAAAGCCTACAGATGAATATATGGTAAATGTCTTTCTATGAGACTTTATTGAGCCGACCTTACAAATCTGCACTCAAAGAAATATTCTCACTGTTAGAGCCTAATCTTGCTGAGAATGTAAATATACTAAGATATTACTATTATAACTTAAAGTAAGCAAAAATTCCCTTGGGAAAAACATAAGCGGCCATTCATTTGCCAGCAAGGTGCTACAGAATAGAATACCGATATGTTTCAAAAGAGAAAAATGCCATTCCTTTTTCATGTGGCCCACGATCTTATATTCATACCGAATACATCAGGTTGTTTTCATACCTATTAAAACCTACAGTATTTGCTTTTGAATCAGCAATGGATCCTGTTTCTATTCTCCTTACCATTATCACTAACATGCCAAAAAGCTATTGACTTGCTAAACAGCATTGAACAAAATAGGAAGCTTATACGTAAAAATAAAAACATTGGTAAGAAAAGTTACACTTTTTTGTTAAGCTAATGTTTGGTAGAAAATAATACAAAGTTAATTCATAAAACCGTCAGGCTTTGGTTAGGCACGTGGAAGTAAAGGAACAGAAAATACCTTAAATTTTCAAGACGACAGTCCCTGATTTCGTTGCTTGACCAGAGAGAAAAACAGTGAGCTAACTGCTGCATAAACATTAATGGTCTATTTACAGTGAAAAAGCTGGTTTAGGGAGTTTCTACCTACAAACAGTTGGGATATCAGTAGATTCTAATTCAGTGCCAGCGTCAGTGCAATTCCGATGGCCTTTGCTGCGGTTTCTGTAGGCATAGAACTGCATCGGCCACCTTAAATGGAAAGCTTTGGACGTCTCTTCTTTGCTCCGTTTTCCCGTCTACTATAACCATCCATCCTTCAAGAGAAATGTCTATAGCTTCTCTTTCGGTGAAATCCCACGTTTTTCCCCTCTCTCTCTCTCTCTCTCTCTCTCTCTCTCTCTCTCTCTCTCTCTCTCTCTCTCTCTCTCTCTTTTATTGCACTTGGATTTAAAAAGGGCGCTAGGTTGACTCTGCTATGCAGTCTACAGGAGTTTAAATTGATAATTAAATAGCACACATCTATTTATTAATACGCCTACAACATACGCACACGCTAGCAAACACATACACACACATATATATGTATATATAATAATATATATATTTTTGTATATATATTTACACACACACATACCCAAACACACACACACGCACACATATATACAGTATATATATATGTATATATATATGTATATATATATATATATATATATATATATATATATATATATATATATATATATATATATATATACATAAAGAATATAATGCAAGAAAAATTACAATTGTTAACGGAATATTATTCCAATATAATGCCAGAGACCTACAGTTTTTAATTTATTAGTAGTAACTGTCCTTTTATCGGATGGTTATTCAAAATGTTCATATATAACATATATATATATATATATATATATATATATATATATATATATATATATATATATATATATATATAATCAGTAAGCTACAAACGTCCTTTAATATCCAATTCGCTGTAGAAATAATATATTTTCATATAACGTTACCGAAGGGGAATTTTTAGTTGATAATATACGCCGTCCCGTGGGCTCGAAGGTAGAGGTGGATATTAAAGGATAGTTCTGATTGTATATGAATCACGGTGATGTGATAAAAAGTCATATATATATATATATATATATATATATATATATATATATATATATATATATATATATATATATGCTATATATATATGTATATTATATGTGTGTGTGTGTATGTATAGTTCATTGCTCAAACTTTCAATGTTGCACTGCATCCCAATCATCATCTTGGTCAGAATTCGTGTCACTACTACTGTTACTGATTCACTTTGATGGCTAAAACAGTAAATGGTAAAAATATTCCTAACTGCTGCATTTTTCATTATTATTGATATCATTGTACTAATCAGTTTTCTTTCCAGGTACTGAGTTATAGTCTATATTAATGTACCTTTTATTCCACATTTTATTCTTGTCTGATGCACATAATTTGGGATATCTTGATAGTAATGATTTATATTTTCAGGTATTTTCTTGACTTTAACTATACATTTCATTCTTATTTTACGTCTGTTTATGCTCAATATTTTAACAAATTCCCCTGAGAAAACTAATCTTTGGTAAGAATAAGTTAGTGATACTAGTTTAGTCGTCATTTCTGGAAGGCAAACTTCTCTAGTATTTACTTGATAGGTTTGGTAAGACTCACTCTTGACATAATTCGTAATTTAACGCTTTTTGTGAAATTGCTTGCACGTCCGATTATTATTTCTGTTATTATTCAGGGGTTTCATTTTCTGTTTATTTTTCCTCTTCTTGAAAATTAAAATCTCTTTGTGATGGTTATTTCTTTTTTACAACTTCTTCCCGCCCGCCATATGCATCTATTGGTAAAGCTTTTTTGCTTTCCACAGCTTTTTTCATTTTACGGCCAGCTTTAAATTTTTCCTGAAGCATCTCTCATTCATTGATCAAATTCTACAGCTCTTTCCATTACAGTACTGTTTGAAAACCCTCTTTTATGTAAATTCAGTCAGTTATGCACAAAACCTCCCTTTTATTCTACAACTTTTTTTTTCGTTTATCGGCTAAATTCCCGCGTCTTCAACCCTCCTTCATTGTTAGTGCAATCTTTTCTATTTTCCATCAGTAGGTTTAAAACATTTCTGATTACAACGTGAAGTCCCAAAAATGTTATGCATAATGTGTTAAGTAATACGTTGTATGATCTGTTATAGAACCATAATGATCATTTTTGAAGTCTAGGAAAAATGACACTTCTAAATTTCTGTAATTAAGGGCATAAAAAATAGTGGCAGTATCTTTAGGAGCTGAAAGACAGAATAGACATAATATTTCTTTTTTTACTACTATCAAATATTATGATTGAAAAATTTTATGAATTTCACATTCTGAATTTGTACTATAGAGTCATGTTAAATTTATGTCCATATGAAATATATATATATATATATATATATATATATATATATATATATATATATATATATATATATATATATATATATATATATATATATATATATATATATAGTGGTACCACAGTCCACTGGTAGAGCAGTGAGTTCGCATTTGCTCGATCCCTAGTTCGATCGCGGCTTATATCCCACCAGTCGATCCAGCATTTAATTGAATGACACCCTTAGCAGTGGGTAAGAAATGGGTATGAGGGTAGCAACTTGCAGAGAACTGAAAGGAACTATCCAGCTTGTCCTTTCCTTTACAGAAAAAGGGAAAAGGCTTACGGTCGCTATCTGTGTATGTATGTATGTATATATATATATATATATATATATATATATATATATATATATATATATATATATATATATATAATTACAAACAGAACGTATGACTAGGAGAAAATATATAATTATGCATATATATGTGCATATATTTATATATATGTATATATATATATATATATGTATGCATACAATTTTATATGTATATATATATAAATATATATATATATATATATATATATATATATATATATATATATATATATATATATATATATATATATATATGTGTGTGTGTGTGTGTGTGTGTGTGTGTGTTTGCTAATACACTTTATATACATTGATGAGGGAATGATTCCAAATATTTCTTTTTAAAGAACTTGGAAAGCATCACGCCATCCTGCCAGAAGAACAGGCCTTAACTGCTTTCTACACACAAATATGGCACTTCTGGTGCCACCTGCTTCACTTTTTTTTTTTAACTTCGCTGGAATACTCTCTTCCTTTTGGCTGTCTTCGGTTTCCAGGATCTCTGTTTTTATATGAAACTAGCTGACCAACCCGGCACTTCCCGGGATAAGTCTGAATGACGACCGATACACTTTCTCTCTCTCTCTCCCTCTCTCACTTTTTCCCTCTTTCTCCTCCCTGACACCCACTCTACTCTCTCTCACTTCCTCTCCCTCTCACTCTTTCTTTCTCTTACTCTCTCTTTATCTCTCCAACCCTCCTTGTCTCTTTCCCTCTTCCTTCTCCCAAACATCCCCCTCTACTCTCACTTTCTCTCCTTCTCTCTCTCTCTCTCTCTCTTTCACTCTTTCTTTCTCTCATTCTCTCCCTCTTTCTCTCTCTCTCCCTGTCTCTTTCCCTCTTTCTTCTCCCTAACACCCCCTATACTCTCTCACTTCATCTCCCTCTCACTCTCTCTCTTTCATCCTCTTCCCAACCCCCACCCTCGTTTGGTGCTAGTGATGTCTTACCCCCACAGTATTATTTTCCAAATAGTAAGTCACATGTATACCAAAATTAGGTATGATAAATTTGTAAAATTACTAAGTCTACGGGCAGGACCAGCCCCGTTTCAGGGAAGCCCTTCCAACCTAAACCACTTTGGAGCTAGTGATGTCTTACCCCCACAGTGTTCTTTTCGAGATAGTAAATCATATGTATACCAAGTTTAGCTGAAATTGCTCAATGCGTTTCAGAGTTATGTTGGAACATAATATACACATTTATATATATATATATATATATATATATATATATATATATATATACATATATATATTTTATATATATATATATATATAGATAGAGTGCTCGAAGTGGAGGTTTCCTTTTCTTTAAAACGGTATTTATGATTCAGAACTTTTAATCGTCGTCGGAAGGTGCTGAGTTTGGCATCTTTCTCAAGCTGCATTTCAGCTTAGAATAAATCATATCGATATTCTTTTGTTTGGGTCAATATTTCCTAAGGCTGCTAGCCGAAGAAATTTAGTTGATGGTTATTTCCATCTTTATATCAACTTTATCAAAGATAAGGATGGCGTAATTAGCTGGGAAAATGGTAGCATTCCAGTTTATATATATACATATATGTATGTATATATATATATATATATATATATATATATATATATATATATATATATATATATATATATATATATATATATATATATATATATATATATATATATTTATATACATATATATGTATGTGTGTGTGCGTGCATGTACAGAATACAGTAATAATGAAAGACAAAATGAGAAATGATTAAGAAAGTACAGAATTTAAAATAATTTGGAACATTAAGGTTAAGCACGTCCCAGACAAATATTTGGTCAATTGACGTAAGTAAATCCCACTTTCAGAAATATATACAGCTGAGATGTCTATGGATGTGCCTTTTAGGGCTGAACTGAACACATAAGTAACTATTCATCATCACTTCCTGAGCCGCGTGTTCCAAAGTGCCTCACTTAAATACTGCTTTCAACTTAAGTCAAATAAACTTATTCCTTCTTTGCTGGAAATGAAAATTCAGATGCCCTTCTAAACTATGGAGCTTATTTCACAAGCTTTTTGTAGCATACTGTATGCTCACCAAGACTCCTAGTTTTCATAAGTTGTAAAGCTACAGAATTGCTGTTAATTCTGTAGTAGGCATCAGCTTTTATTTACAGACCGATTCTAAACGAAAGAATACAATCTTGGTGAACTAATGTCTTTATCTAAAACTCTCATCACTGAATATGTCAGCTTGGTGAGACTAAGAATGAAAAATAAACCAACAGGCCAATGCAGAAGTCATTTTCTTCTCTTTTGTTTCTCTGTTCTTTCAAGACCTATCAGTGGGGTGACCTGGCAACTAGTTATGTCAAACTGACGGAAAAGTGTACTGTTCAGATCGCATTTAAAGTTTGGTTTTAAATAACAGTTCCAGTAAAACTAGACAATGATCTGACTACTTTGAGGCAGTTGAGGTCTAGAAGACCTATATCCACGAATTCTGGGAAAGATAGAATATTCAAATGCTTGAGTTTGTCTTTGAAGTTTGTTTATATGATACTGACACAACTCTCTTAACATGGGTTACTTTGCATACTATTCCATGTTCCTGTATTCATTCCAAAATTCCTCATAGTAGGAGGGTTGATTTCATTCAGAAGACTTGGAACTTGGTCCTTTTTTTTATACAGTACCATTCCTTTAAACTTAAAAGCTGATGTGTCTAGGCAAAAGCATGAAAGAGAGGTATGGATTTGCACTCCGTCTCTCCTGAGATGGAGGCAATGAAGCTGAGGGAGATAATTTTGGTTCCTTTACCCTCTTTGAATGAAACCTAAGTTTCTACATTTAGGGTGGCCACTAATGTGGTGGATATTGCTGAAAAGTATTGCTATACTATTTGTACCTCCAGGAAAAACTCCCAAAGTGATGAATTTTGAACAGGCGCTCCAGACCTCGAGTACTTGCTCTTCCAGATACCGTTCTCCCATACTTATGATGTACTATGCAAACACAACTCTCTGACATTCATTTGGAGCCTTGGCAATACCAAACATGCTATGGCACGAACTGGCTCCTATTCAGTGTGTGATACAGATCTCTGTGTCATCAATTTGTTCTTTCTAAACTATGATGGACCTTTTAGTAGGAACTTTCGTTTATAAATCCATCAAAAAATTTTTCCTGGATAGTTGTTCCATGAAGAGTGAATCAGTGCTCCATCCTAAATAATAGTTCTTTAGCATCCGGTGCTATTAACTCCTCTCCAGTATGATCATCGGGGGGTACTGGTTTCCTTAACGAGTGCCAACAAATCTGCAGGAGTTGAGAATCTCACAAGAAAGAAATGGCATAATAACCTCATTAATAGCAATGTCTCCTCTTGTTTCCCCATGCGGTTCAGAATATACGATTGCCATTCATGATTTTTTTGTAATCTCATTGTGCGTCAATTAAACTCAAGAGATTTAATTCAATATGATTTTTTTTGAAGGCTGTTCTATAATTATCTTCCAAGAGAATACACAAATGTGTATAATACTAGCACTTGGAAGTAAGTTCCAATCATCTCTGAGCCAAGGTTTACCTGGTGATGGAAACTAAAAAACTGAAATTCTAGTTACATGGAAAAACGACTTGGCTGCCTTTGTTGCTGGGTTATGATTCAGGCTTTCGTGAGCAGTAATTGCAGGGATGTACTGGTACAATTACTATCACTAGTACTTTAAAAATTAGTATTAGTTTGCTTAAAAATGACTCGGTGGAAAAATAACTTCAATAGCAATGTCTATTTGTGGGACACAGACAATTTTTTCGTCTAAGTGTTGTACCAGCTTCCTCTTCCCTATTTTGATACTTATATTTGTCTCCACGCTGTGTTTAGTTTGGCAGAAAAATTATTCATAATCAGTAAAGGCACTTGCTTTGAAAGCGAACCTCCCTTGATATTTCATAGTGGCAAACAACTTGAGCTCATTAAACAGTTGACAAAAGTAATTCTTAATCATTTTTGTAACATCTGTGGCTATTTAAATGTCCATTACCTTGGCATTGCTAAAGAAATATATTGTCATAAACTAGAAACTAAAATATTATTACCAAGATCTTTATTAGTCCAGAGAATATTTTCTCAAGTCTTTGAGAAAGAAAGAAAATGAAATTTGAATCAGAATAAACAAAAAGTGTCTGGCAGTTGAATACAGAACTCTTGAACTATTGCTCAAAGCATGTGAAGAAGAAACAGATTGAACGAAGCCATTGATCATGCGAAGGAGTAAGGCGGACGAGAGAGTCACACCTTAGTAAACATAACCAGAGATGCACAAGGAACCTTATATTACAACGTAGCAGAGCAATTGCATAAATAGTAAAGAATACTCTCTTAGGGTTCAGTAAATGGATAGCTTGTCACTCTTCTCAAACGATCCTTGTGCCAAATCCTGTCTAATGCATTAAAGACATCAAGAGCAACATCAAAAGATTTCACTGTCCTGCAAGGAGGGTACCTGGCGATTACTGGGATCAAAGAAAAAGTCAAAAGAACGTCTGTTTTTGAAAAAGAGAGGGATAGAGGTGAATAAATTTGGCAAAATTTCTTTGATGGTGAAAGCCAAAGAAAAAGAATAATAACTCTAATCGTTGGGGTTGTCAGACATGCTGAAGCGTTCTGAACCAGTTAACTGTCCTCATATGGTTTACAAGTAGGAAAATTATCGTTAAACAAAGACTATGAAAAATCGCAAAGCCAGTTTATCTACGGATAGAAATCGTGCAGTAAAAATGAGTTAAAGTTGTGGACATTCGAGAAGATAAGTATCCTGCAGCCTTAAGAGCAAAAAGGTATAGCGAAGGCCTTAGATTGGTTTTGCACATCGCCGCTAAAAATTATGTAATCTTGAAATTAGTAAGTTTCTATGAAAAAAATGCTGCTTATTTTGAAAAATATGATGTCTTCAAAACTACCCTGATATCACTCAGTTACTATTTAGTCTGATGAATCAATTCTCGTAAACCTTTTTTTTCCAGAGCAGCCAGATTTTAATTGTTACAATACTCGTATTATTTCATGATGCACCAAATGTTTTTCTCAAGGAAATTCTATGGTGGAGTCTCAGGTGATAAGGAATTTGTACAGACTTATGTTATGATAAACTAACTGAAATTAGCCAAAAGAAACCTATTCGACCTAGAATACAGAACCAGACATCTCAATAAAGGGCCAGAGCATTCTCAGATCTGGTCAACTTTTGGAGCATGATGTTACAATACAGAGCCAGATCCCTCACAGAACCTGTTCAGTTCCTGAAGTATATCTCAGAATACATAACCAGATTATCAGAACAAAGGGATCTCAAACCTGGTCATATTTTGAGGTATGACCTCTGAATACAAGGCCAAATCCCTCTGAGAATTAGTCAGCGTTTTATATATGACCTCAAAACACTGAACTAGATCTCAGGATATACAGCTAAGTGCTAATTCACTTTCAGAATAGGTTTACTTTTGAAGTAAGTTCTCCAATACAGAGCCAGATCTCTGAAAACATGAGGAGTAAAACATTTCACATTAAGACTTTTGTGAAGGAAACTCTAAAAAGTCTATTTGCCTAATGTTTTAGAACTGTCTAAATCCCCTACCACCTACAGTTCACGAAAGGTACCTGGTGGTGATGTCATCCCCTGCAAGTGCCATTAAAATTCAAATTACTTTGCGTCATCTCTTGCGTTAAGAAGACAATAGTTCATTATACAAAGAGAGAGAGAGAGAGAGAGAGAGAGAGAGAGAGAGAGAGAGAGAGAGAGAGAGAGAGAGAGATCTGGTATGGAGTAGTAGCCAAATACATTAAGGTGAAATTTGCCCTGCAGCAAGGAAGTACGGTAACATTAGTGACTACTGTCATCCTATAGTGTCGTTTTGCTCCTAAAGCTGAAGATAAAACTAGTACTTTCATCGCTGACGATGGTCTGGTTAATGACATGAGTCTTTCAGAAATGAATTCGCTGCGTTTTGTTCTCAATCCGAATGGAGAAGTGACCCTCTCTGTTAGTAGTAACACGTTTCTTAATGCTATAAAAACAAACCCAGATTGTTCTTGAAAAAATCTACGGGAATTCCTATACACTTTAAATATTTTGGGCTCACGGGCAAAGCAGGGAACCGAGACTGGGGTAAAGAAGCATAGCATTATAACCCTCACCAGGCTCACCTTATGACAATCCCAAGGACGTCTTACTTTTGCATCTCGGACTTGCACATTTACAAAGAGTTTAACGTGAAACTACACGAAGATATGCGGTTACTATCTTTAAACAGAGTATAGTTGTCAAATAGGACCTATCCGGAGATTTGCAAGCACATTCCACACAAGGTATTTTTACCTCACACATCACCAGATTATATGGATTCTTCTACCACGATCGAGTTCCTCGTTGGATGAGTTGGTAGAGTTGTCGGCTAGTACTCTGCTAGGCCAGAGTTCGAGTCTCCGACCGGCCAATGAAGAATTAGAGGAATTTATTTCTGGTGACAGAAATTCATTTCTCGGTATAATGTGGTTCGGATCCCACAATAAGCTGTAGGCCCCATTGCTAGGTAACCAATTGGTTCGTAGCCACGTAAAATAAGTCTAATCCTTCAGGCCAGCCCTAGGAGAGCTGTTAATCAGCTCAGTGGTCTGGTTAAACTAAGGTATACTTAACTTCTTTCTACCACGATCGAGAGAGCCTAAAAACCTCCATTATGATAACAAGAATATCATGCGGTTAATATTCCACGAGAAAACAAGCCGACAGTAGCTATGTAACCTCGAACAGCTGGATGACCCTGAGATAATGAGCAGAACGGAAATACTTATGTCACGTGACTTGGTCGGTAAAATGTTTTACAAAGACATCTCGCACTTGCCAGGACTTGAAATGATCCTTTTATCTTTTGCTTCACTTGCGTTTTAACAATCTTTCTTTTCCTTCTTTAGAGCCACTGCACGAGAGACCACAGTTGAAGGACAATCTGACGCTCAGACACGACCAAAATTGAATGCAAGCTCTTATTGAAAGGTCACCGCTTGCAAACGGCAATGGGTTCTAATGACGCACAGTAATCACAGTGATGAATGAGAGAATGAATGAAATCTAGATGAAATAAA
Source organism: Macrobrachium rosenbergii (assembly GCF_040412425.1). Classification (NCBI taxonomy): domain Eukaryota; kingdom Metazoa; phylum Arthropoda; class Malacostraca; order Decapoda; family Palaemonidae; genus Macrobrachium; species Macrobrachium rosenbergii. Next base: position 14,696,401 of record NC_089754.1, read on the forward strand.
CTTCATTTCGAAAGACCCATTTGAAAGCTTTGCGTAAAGGTACACGTCTCGAATTTCACCAGTTGTTAGCTTCTTTGAATAAAGATAATCAGACTTTCTAACAACGCGCTCTCATTCATTTTTTGTGAATACTGGGCCTCATTAGAACCCATTGCTCTTTGCACAACGGTGACCTTTCAGTCAGAGCTGGAAATCAGTTTTGGTCGCGTCCTAACGTCAAGTTGTCTTCTAAGTCTCATCCTCTTGCAGTGACTATAAAGAGAGGAAGGAAAGATTGATACAATACAAATGAAACCAAAGAAATGGGGAATTTCAAGTCCGGGCAGGCACGAGATCTCTCCGTAAAACATTTTACCGACCATGTCACGTGACTGAGGCACTTAAGAGTTGTAGCCACAACGTAAAGGGACAAACTCGGACGGCAAGTTCTGCTTAATATCATCGTTTCTCTTGGGGTTATCTAGCAACTGTCGGCCTGTTTTCTCATGGTATATTAACAACTGCATGGCATTCTGTTTATCGGAATGGAAGTGTTCGAATTCTCCCGATCGTGATAGAACGAACGTCTTCATCATCTTTCACAACCTTTAAAACACTGGTCAGGATCAAGATGATGTTAGTAACGACAGGATCAGCAGTGGAAAAAATATAGCGACAGCAATGATTATCTGTAAAATGTTGTTGAAGATAATGATTTTAGTAACGAAGGTATCTCTGTTCACAACATCACAACAAGAGCAATCGTAACAACAGTAATTATGATGGTACTGAGTTTCATGGTAATGACAGTACTAAGAGGCACAACAATAGTAGACGCCCTGATTTAGGTCCTACAACCGCATGAAGACGTGATGAGAAATGATTTTCTGCCAGGCCTCCCTTCCACCAAGGTGACATCATCAGGAATTTTATCGATCTGCCAACTAGGCAGAGACGAGAACTGCCAACTCAGTGAAAACAGCAGACCAGAGACGCAGAAACTCTCGCTGTCTAACTGGCCGGTTGCTCGTCCACAGCAGCGATCTGAGAGAAACAAAAAAACTCGGAGGACAATATCGATCGAATGACGCTGACGAAAATGAAATTGACTGAAGAAGTCCCAGGTTTATGTAGCTGGCAGCGGAATAAAAAACAAGTGAAACATGCGCCGAAGTTTCTTAGGCGCAATCGAGTTTTCTGTACAGCGTAAACGGCCCATGGAACTTTCAGCAACGGCCCGGTGGTGGTCTGTGTTGTTGGCACCTATAGCTGTGTCAGACGCACGATCATGGCTAACTTTAACCTTAAATAAAATAAAACTACTGAGGCTACAGGGCTGCAATTTGGTATGTTTGATGATTGTAGGGTGGATGATCAATATACCAATTTGCAGCCCTCTAGCCTCAGTAATTTTTAAGATCTGAGGGCGGACAGACAAATAGACATCTCACTAGTTTTCTTTTACAGAAAACTAAAAACTGTAAGAAAAGTCACCTCAAGATCCAGAGAAATTATTAAAAATAGCCATTTGTTAACACAAGCAATGACAGTAAGAGAAGCAGATGAGAAGAGGTGCCCATAAAATTAGATAAACGCATCTCCAAAAAGACCAGTTGTATTCTGAACCATTATGGGCAGGACATGAAGCATTATATTCGATCCCGCTGCCTGACCTATCAGAGGGGACCTCGGTCAGGCATTCACTCATCATCATGCAAGTATTCACACAGTTGAAAATATGTATGTTTATAGCATAGGCAGCTCTAAATCTGAAGAGAATAGAACATGATGCAAACGGATGTTAAGGAGGAACAATGTAAAATAAAATTCAAAACAAAAATGTTTCCCATTCTCGAAGAAAAAACTCGATTGAAATTCTAATTTCCTGCCGTGTAACAAATTATCAAAGCAATGCAGCGAAGAATGCTGTTGGTATGTGAAACCTGTTTTGCAGATATTACTTTGGGCATTGACCTCAAGAGCTTCTTAATTGCATTGCTTTTCCATCTCTGGTCCTCCTTCTAATACGTCAGGCTTCACAATTCCAAACTCCCAGGGAAAGTCACGAACTGGTTTGATCAATATTTCGTATTATTTACCTCTAGATTGCAGAATTTTTTTCCGTCTTCTGTTTTTCTTGAATAACTCTTTCAAGAAGAGGGTCTGTCATCACAGTGGTGACTCACTAATAAACATTTTCTTGGGGAGGAGGCTTGTTTTGGACAGATTTGCTGGGGGACCTGGCTTGTTTTGGACAGACTTGCTGTGGGACCAGGCTTTTTTTTGGACAGACTTGTTGACTTGCTGGAGGACCAGGCTTGTTTTGGACAGACTTGTTTTGGACAGGCTTGCTTTGGGGACCAGGCTTGTTTTGGACAGACTTGCTGTGGGACCAGGCTTGTTTTGGACAGACTTTTGGGACCAGGCTTGTTTTGGACAGACTTGCTGTGGGACCAGGCTTGTTTTGGACAGACTTGCTGTGGGACCAGACTTGTTTTGGACAGACTTGCTGTGGGACCAGGTTTGTTTTGGACAGACTTGCTGTGAGGACCAGGCTTGTTTTGGACAGACTTGCTGGAGGCCCAGGCTTGTTTTGGACAGACTTGCTGTGGGACCAGGCTTGTTTTGGACAGACTTGCTGTGGGACCAGACTTGTTTTGGACAGGCTTGCTTTGGCACCAGCTTTGTTTTGGACAGGCTTGCTTTGGGAGACCAGGCTTGCTTTTGGACAGGCTTGTTTTGGGACCAGGTTTGTTTTGGACAGACTTGCTTGGGGGACCAGGCTCATTTTGGACAGACTTGCTGTGGGACCAGGCTTGTTTTGGACAGACTTGCTGGGAGACCAGGCTCATTTTGGACAGACTTGCTTTGGGACCAGGCTTGTTTTGGACAGACTTGCTGGGAGACCAGGCTCATTTTGGACAGCCCTGCTAGACTCGGTCTCTACACGCACACACAACATGTCCTCTCCATCTCACATAGTTTGTTGTTATGAGTGGTATGAAAAGAACATCTCTCGTTACAGCAGACTTTAGATGTGCTTTCTAGATTATGCATTTGTTTAGTGTCTATGGAATGGGATATTTCTTGTCAATCATAATCTTTCCTGAAAGTGCCATTTTCTTTTCCCACTCGGGGAAACGTTGCCCAAAATAAACGAAAAGATCATAGGCCTCGGACACAAGAGCTGCCATGGCATTGGCAAGCATCAAGCTCTTTGATTTTCCATTACATTGGGTATGACCTATATTTATATGAAATTCTGGGGTAGCCCTGTTTTGCGAAGGTTGTCGCGTCTACTAAAAACTGGATGTATTATCATCCTTTATTTGCTTTCTGCTTGATTTTTTCGTTTATAAACTCTTCGGTGTTCTGCAGTTTTATATCAAAGAGAGAAGGTTTTCTGTTCTCTGCATACCAACTACCTAAACACCTTAGGAATAATTGCATTTTGATTGTAAAGTTTTCTTCATTTGGATCTTGGGCTTTGTAGTGACAAGTGTATTCAGAAAGTTGAAGAAATAGAGAAATTAAGGGGGCATTGTTGTATTACAATTACATAAAAATCAGGTAAAAAAGTGACCTACATATATGTATGTATGTATATATATATATATATATATATATATATATATATATATATATATATATATATATATATATATATATATATATATATATATATATATAGAGAGAGAGAGAGAGAGAGAGGTATGCCCTGAGTAGGAGCACCATTATTTTTTAAGCACGGAGCATTCACTAGCTGAGTTGACTGGCCCCACGCAATAGGGGTTGCATGCCGACTATTTCTCACGCCCATTGATGGCCACATCATCGAAACTATACGTGCCAAACACTGCCATATCAAGCTGATAGTGAAACTAGAGGTAAATTTTATTTGTATATATATATATAATATTTTATTTATATATATATATATATATATATATATATATATATATATATATATATATATAATATATATATATTAGTGCACCCTTACCATAAAAAAATTAAGGTCATATAAAAGAGGGAAATCCCGACCCTTGGTACTTTAATTTTGCATACTTATACGGGGGTTAATGGTGCTGCAGGGACAACCACTATTTAAATGTAGAGCTTATTACCCGTAGACTCTTTTCGTTTCCAATGCCACATTAGGTACTTTATTATAATTACTTATATTGCATATATTCCAATATAGAATGTAACGTAGCTGATGTTGAAACTAAAAACATTTTATAAAAAAATCTTCTTACAAAGTAGTATGAAAGTCTTCAAGCATAACTGTAACTCTTTTAGGCCCAATGGAAAATAGTAAAAAGTGGTCGGTAAATGTTCAGTCTAAAGTTGCTTGAATTAGTGTGCTTTTATGGAGCAATCAGTTGGCAGTTACAGATAAGAACAGTTTTACTTCAACTACTTTATGCATGCTAGAAATATCCCAGCTGCCGATGGAAGGCATAATGCATCATTTTCAGCATTGATTCAGTAAGTAGTACTACTCCTATGTCGGCGTTACCAGTTACCATTGTGCCTTACCTAGCACAAGATGTAAGAAGATATGTGCGTTATTCCTTAGTCACACATTTGCGATTCAAGGACGCACAGTGCGTAACTGCCGAAAATTTGCTAATCATGACGTAATTATGATGTAATTACGACCAAATTGCCATGAATTGTTACCATGTTGCCGAGTTTGTTGTTGTGCACAAAATGATGGTGGATCTTTTAGACTGTCTTAAACATACGCGGTCCGGTCGCACCAGCTGTTATTTGTCGTCATGTCATTGGGCACTACGCAACACTGACGCAATGGCATTGTCATTTGTTGTGATTAGATTGCGTAAGTCGTAATTCGCAATTGCGACATGCATCATCCAATAAAACATCCACCATCACTTGGTGCATCGCCAAACTTGGCGATGCGGTAACGATTCACGGCGATTGTTGGCGATTCGGTCGTAATTACAGCGTAATGACGTTGTAATTAGCAAAATTTCGCCAGTTACGCAGTACGTGTCCTTGAATCGCAAATGTGTGACCCAGCCACTGACAATTTTTTTTTCTGGTGGTCCCAAGCACGCGAATGGTGACGATCACCAAAATCAGCCATTACGACATGCACGCCCTTGAATCACAAATGTGTGACTGAGCCATTACTACGCAGGCTACCAGGAGGATAGCTGTACTCAGTGACGTCACATGGCTCGGTTGGGGGCTAGCGTTTATATGACTTACTGGCGTCTCTTTGAGTTCACAGCATTGTTTTTGTTAATATCATAATTATTTTCTCATAAAATTACATATAAAATACAAACTGAACATTGGAAATGGAAACCAAAAGAAAAGGCACCTAAGAAAATAACACAAACTTTATTTATATTTCATTTAACACTCCCTTATTACTGCTTTAATTCTATCAAATGCTTATCAAAAATTACAGAACTATTTTTTTCATTTTTTATTATCTTTACTTCACAGTGTTTGTTTCCCTTTTGAGTTTAATATTTTCACTCTGAAATAAGTCCAGCATCTAAAAAAAAATAACTAATTATATCCTCCGGAGCATCAACATTTTTGTTCTTGAAATATCGAGAAGACTGGATACAGCCATGACTCCTGGCTTCGATGTTTATATATATATAGTTTTGAATAACTCTTATATATATATATATATATATATATATATATAAATATATATATATATATATATATATATAGTATGTATATATATACATATATATATATATATATATATATATATATATATATATATATATATATATATAGTGTATTTTATCGTTATGATGTTCCTTACAACAAAAATTGCAAAAGGCCTATTCATATGAATGAAAAAATTGGAGTATGCTTCCTCTCTCTCTCTCTCTCTCTCTCTCTCTCTCTCTCTCTCTCTCTCTCTCTCTCTCTATATATATATATATATATATATATATATATATATATATATATATATATATATATATATATATAATTAACTATAATTTTCATCTTCCTAACCCCATGATAATAAGCTTATTTATGTGCAAGAAATCTCTCTCTCTCTCTCTCTCTCTCTCTCTCTCTCTCTCTCTCTCTCTCTCTCTCTCTCATAATCTTCCCCTTCTTTTACCAAATAAATAACTGGATATTTCATACACATGAAAACAATTCTAATAAAATTTTGTCCTCTCTCTCGCTTTCGTGGTGAATAGCATTTTCTCTTTGCGGTTATTCTCAACAAACATAGGTCTAGGCCTAATTGCAATTTTGTCAGTCTTAACCAGTGAACATGGTTTATTTGCACAAGGAATCAAATGGAAGATATTACATGCTGTATACGCTCTTTAATTGCTAGAATTATCCTTATAAACCCATGGTTCATTCAGTTATGCAAAAAGCTCGTCTCTGTCTGTCTCTATTTCTCTCAAAATAACTGTTCCCTTCCTTTGCTCGACAAATAATAGGCCCATTTCATACAAATGAAAACAATTTCAATAAAATGTTCGTGTCTCTGTCCCTCTCTCGTGTTGACTAGTATACCCACTTTGCAGTTATCTTAACTACACATAGGTCTAGGCCTAATTTCAATCTTATCACTCTTAACCACCCAAATATGGTTTACTTGCATTAGGAATCGGACGGAAGATATATTTATGCACTTCAATTGATAGAAGTATTCATATAAGCCTATGGTTAATATATTTCTCCACAACTTTAAATGTAACAGGTGGACTAAACCAAACTAGAGTCAAGAAGTTAAATACCTGGCTCAACAGTGGCATTATCATGCAGAGGTAAATGTTGGTTCGGTATGGCGTCATCCTTCATTTTTTCATGCATTTGCAGGGTAGTAGTTAAGCAATTCATGCCTGAGGTTTCTTGCATAATCGCTTTGTTGAAAATGAACCGAACACACTCTTGCATTTTTGGTGTTTATATGGTTAGTTGTTCTGCAGATGCTCAGCCACTTCCTACACATTTCGGGATCTTTAGGGAAACGATAGAAACTAACCTTATCACTTCCAACATTGTCCCTTTCTGTGTTATAGCATCCATAAATAGCACATATTACCATAGCAATAAAGTATTCTCTGCTGGCCCCGCGTTCGGTTCTTCGACCGGCCAATGAAGAATTAGAGGAATTTATTTATGGTGATAGAAATTCAATGATCGCCATAATGTGGTTTGGATTCCACAGTAAGCTGTAGGTCCCGTTGCTAGGCAACCAGTTGTTTCTTAGCCACGTAAAATAAATCTAATCATTCGTGCCAGCCCTAGGAGAGCTGTTAATCAGCTCAGTGGTCTGGTTAAACTAAGGTATACTTAACTTAACTAACCCCAAAAACCTCAAGTATTGTCACAAATTTGTGATAACTCCCACCTAGTTATTGCCACATGCAAGGGGATAGAGGTACTGGCTTGCACAGCGGCTACCGATGAGGGCACCATGTGACGCCGTGCGCGAGCGAGTTGAAAAATCGACCTCTGCGTAACTTACCTTATCTTCTTACACCTTGCCCCGCCCTTTCAAGACGTAGACCAATATGCGAAGCTGGGACCTGGTGATCGTTTTACGCATTACCCTGGGTTTAATGAAAATGAATTATGGAATATAAGCCAAGTTCAGCAATGTATTTCAAATAAAATGATAGATAACGTAATGTTTCTAGGATCACAGGGGAACCTGAATTCTTTGGCCCCGCAGTCCCTGCTAAACTCAATGATTAGGCCTACGCTAACCTGCCCATAATGTTTTCTCAATTCACATAACTATATTAGGATATTTTTCTTAATTTGTACTATTTATAGATACACCTATTAAAATGGTATTTTTGCATCACTGTATACATCAACAATTTTCTTAATGCTTTCATAAAATCCAAATTTTAGTAAGGAGTCTTCGCATATCCTTCCCGCCAAAAGTTTAAAGCGCTGAGGGAAACTTGTTTTATGACTACCCAGCTTCATAGGCCTACCGTTTCTTTCTTACCTGTGACACAGTTTCTGTCTCTATTTCCGAAGACAAGGTATGTTATGAAGGTTATAACTGAGACCAACAGGACCCAGTTAATTAAGAAAAAGGACGATTGAATTATTCAAAGTTAAATATCACTGGTAACAGCCTTCAACTTAAGTTCTTTATGTCAAGATAACCAGGCCTCTAGTTAAATAGTTGCATGATATTGCATCATGCCAGTCGACTATTATTGTTGATCTTATTCTTAGGATTATCAATATTTTTATTACTATTATTCCAAAAACAAATAACCCAAAAATTGTTAATTATCAAGGGATAAACTTTGAGTATTACTTTTGGCATTTGCAATACTGGAGTCTTAATGGTGTGCTCCAAAGTCTCCTTGATATGCTTAGTTCATAAACATGTAAAAATCATCGTAAAATCTATCGGAAATTTACAGTTACCGACATATTTACCGACGAATGTTGTTACCTGCTTGGACTTTTTCTAAGTTTTTTGCTTATGTTTAGATGGTCACCGAGTGGAATCACAATCAGATTTTTCTTGTTCTATAGCATTGTGGGTAAGGATGGCTAATTATGTATATTTTCACCAGGAAAAGCAGGCATGTGGACAATGCTGAACGCTGACTGGTTCTTTTGTTCCAAGTTTCGCAAATTAAGTGGGATTTTGGAAGTCCAGGCGTTGCTTGATAGAGTCGGCTTCAGTTCGTGCTCACTCTTCCTTTGGTGTAGACGTATGACTCTTGTTCCTAGGTTTTTTTTTTTGTGTGTGTTTCGAACGTTTCAGACATACATTCCGGTGGCATATTAGCAGTTGAAGGATAATGGCTCTTATATCCTACAATCATGGGGAACTATAGTGGGAACCGGGTCTGGGTGGGAGAAAATATAAATAGAGTGAAATCACAAAGATTTAGACTAATATCCCCATGACTGCCTACTTCTGCAAGCTCTGATTCTGATTAAGGTAAGGTTGATTCAACGTTTGGTCGTTTAGTAAATTTTAATGTAAACCATAATCGTATTCTGGAGTGGAAAATAGGATTTTCTTGTATTAGTGTGCGTTTTGAATGTTTTAGACGTTCATTGCGATGATGAAGTAGTAGGTTAGGCATAGTTTTAGAGGTACTGGCTCTCCTCTCTCCTACAATTGTAGGGACTTCAGAGGGGAACCGGGTTTTTGGTTTGGGAAAAATAATAAATATTGAAATAGAAGGATATACTCGAATAGTGAAATACAAGGATATATTCTAACACCCCCCAAATAGTGAAATATAGGGATATATTCTAACACCCCCATAATACATCTTTAAGTTCTAGTTGTGATCAAGGTGAGGTTTATTGAGGTTTTTAAAGTGACATCTCGCCGGTAAGCAAAAACCTGCTAACCTAGGCTATGTCAGTTGTAGGCCAAGTGAGAACCTGGCACCTTAGGTTAGGTGAGGTGAGCGTATGTTAGGTCGTAACCATATTATTTATTCCATTTTACACATCCCTACGCTCTAATTTTTTTTTAATCTGGCGAGAATGCAATTAAAAGTAGACTGTACCTTGACGACGATTGGCTGAATGTAACGTGTCCCAACAACATCGTTCTGTTTCAAATAAGTGATTCGGATGAAGGCTTATCTGATCACCTAAATTTCTCCCACAGAAGATGCCATATGTGTTAGAAATGTGATCGAATTGAGATAATGTAAAAAAAAAAAAAGTGTTCGTAAGTCGAAAATTTGATAGCACGGTGGCCAAAGTCAGTGTCTTGAAATGCGTTTTGGACGCACAGTTTTTCATGCAGAATTTTTTATGTGTTTTCGTATATTTTAACTGAAAATGGAACAAACCACATTAAATAATAGAAGGAACATGTTAACATTTTCTAATCTAAAGACTGGATTTCACCTTAAAACTTGGAATAGATAAAAATTACTGTATGTGAAACTCCATGAGGTGAAACGAGCTGCCACCAATATATACATCCTATAACAAGAGAACAGTAGTTTCCTGGGTTTGGGGTCCTTTCAAAACACAGTAAGCACTTGATAGCAGCGTTTTATTACTTTGGTTTCCTTTTTAAGGTTATATCTGCATTTCATTAGTTCTGTGGCTCTTTTCGTAGGTGCGCAAAATAAAAGCGCATATTATTCCTAATCACTCTTCTTGATGATATTTGAAAGCAAGATGGAATAAGTAAGTATTGCTCACAGGTAAAAAATGTAGGTCAGTGGTGCACCGGCCATTTGCATAAAAATAAATTAGATTTAAAAAAATAGGGTTAGCATACATATAACACAGAATTAGTACATAAAATGCACTAATGAATAACTTTTCACAAAGACACACATATGCGTGCGTGCGTGCGTGTATGCTCGTTTTCCACGGATAAGGCAAAAGCACGACAACATAATGCCTAGCAAGTATCCCAAACTAATTTATATATATATATAATATATATATATATATATATATATATATATATATATATATTATATATATATGATATATATATATATATTATATATATATATATATATATATATATATATATATATATATATATATATATATATATATATAAAATATGCTCGTCGAATCGAATTCAGATACATTTATAAGAGCTGAAATGGTCTCATTAAACATAGGGGAGTTCGAGGAGGAAGTACTGTAGGTAGACGGATTGAAGAGGGTATTTTGCTCCCCCGGGACAAGCAGATTGAGGATGGGGTCTTGCCTTAAATGACTGTTGAGTAACCAACAAAAAATAAAGTTAGACCAGTGCTGAACTCTAGAGAGCTGAACAGGTTTGTACATTGTCATAATGTAGCTGTTGTAGATTTGAAGTCGGCATATATGCAAAGTAGAGTGGCCAAGAAGCTTTGGTGTTATCAACTTGCAAATTGTAAAGGGCGGACTTACTGTTAAAAACAAGGTTGGGTTTTGGGTTGAATTCTGCTCCTCGAATTATGGGAAGAATTTTAAAAAGTGTTTTAGGGAGGAGTAAGGACATAAAAGACTCATAATAAGTCCTTACATTGATGACATTTTGGTTGATGAAACTCAGGTGCCAACTTCTGAGTTGGTGACGTACTTAAAACTGAATGGATTGATTGCTAAACCACCAGAGAATTTGGCTGGGAGTGCTGCTTTGGGTCTTAAGATAAGTGAGAAAGATGGTGTTCGGAAAGTAATGCCATCCCAGTGATTTCAGAAAAGATATCAAGGTAGTTTTTGCAAGAAAAGGTACCCCATTGCCAGTTCCGAGTAGCTTTGGCTATGTGAAGAGAAGATGATGGGTTAATGTAGACAAAGATGTGTTCATGTTCAAAGAGGTTGTCTGGAAGGTAAACGAAGATGATCCAGTGCAAGGGCAGTGGCATGCTTCTCAGTCTGAGGATGGGGTTCTTTGGTGCAATGCGAGTAGTTTAGCATTAAGAGTTGTGTTGGAGGTTGTTGGTCTTGTGGTTGAGGATGCAGCTTGGTTGCGACAGAAATATGACAGCAATCACATTAATGTGGCTGAGTTGGAAGCTGTAGTATAGGGCATCAATCTTGACCTGCAGTGGGGACTAGAGAAATTAGAGATTAAGACTGATTCTGCTACAGTTCTCCGGTGGATGAAATCTGTTATCACAGAGAATAAGAGGGTGCGTACAAAGGGAGTAGGAGAGATGATAATAAAGTGATGACTGCGCATTGTGAGGGAGCTTATTGAAGAACTTGGTTTAGAATTGAGGGTGGCACTAGTAAGTATGGTGAAGAACAAGGCTGATTCCTTGCCCCGGGTCAAAAAGAGCTAGCTTTTGAATGAACTAAAGAACCAAGTGAGGGGTGAGGAGATGTGTTGTATGAACACTGTTGATTTGAGAGAGGGGCACAGCAGGCATCATATGGGTGTAGATAAGACTACATTTTTAGCACAGAGACTAGACTCCAAAATTGCTAAACAAATTATGAAACATATTGTGGAAAGCTGTTTGCAGTGTCAATCAATTGATCCTGCTCCAGTGGTGCACGAGGCAGGTAGTGTGAGCATGGACAGAGATTGGAAGAGACTTGCCATGGAAGTCATACATTATAGGAATGCACAATATATTTGCCAATAATTGGATGCAGTCCTAGCTGATTTGCAGTGTGGAGAGGTTTGAAGAGAGAGAGAGAGTGCAGAGAAAGTAGCAGATATATTGAATATGACTTTACTGGAACTGGGTCCTGTAGATGAGATTCTTATGGATAACAGCACAGTGTTCAGACTGGAAGTCCTAAAGACGATATTGGATGGATGGAATATACAGAGGCATTTTCACGCCGCCTATCAAGCAAGTGGGAATGGTATTGTGGAGAGGCGCCACAGAACCATCAAAACTATCTTTGAGAGGGGAGACATAAGTCTAGTAGAAGCTGTGTTCTGGTATAATATGACATCCAGAAAAGGGTTAGATGAGAATAGTGTTCCTCAAAGGGCTATCTACAAATATGATTGGAGACACAGTGAAAGTGCCAGTTACTGTTCCTGAGGACGTTGCTCCTGTTCAGGTGAGAGAAGAAGTGTGGGCCAAGCCTCCCCATGCACGATGCACTACTCAGTGGAAGAAGGGGACCGTAACTGGAATTAATTCTAAATACAATGTGTCTGTGGATGGTATGCCACGTCATGTGTTAGACTTGCTTGGGGTTGAGCTGCCGAGTTCCTCAGGGGAGTCTAGTGAGGAAGAGGTGAGTGAAGAGAGGGATGATGATAACAGGAGGTATCCCAGGAGAAAAAGACGTGCTCCTGCCAGGATGAGGGACTATAAGTTGGAGTGCCTGGAGGAGGAACTTTGAATTGGAGTAGATTTCTTCTGATAGTACTGTACGTAGATTGTTATTGTTGTTTGCTTTTTTTTGTTTTTCGTTTGAAGTTGTAGTTGTTTCACTGCAATGAGTAAGAAAAATTTTTGTTTCTAGTTTTTAATCTTAAGATCATGGGGGCATGTGATCTTGGGGAATGGGAGGGGTTTGAAAAGGCGAGGAAAATGTGGCTGGCGAGAGGGGAGAGAGCATGGCGGTTTGGTAGAGAGAGGTTGTGGTTGTGGGATGTCCCAGTCTGTTGTTTCGAGGGTTGCTCTCTTAGGATTGTAAGTTTGCTTTGGAATTAGTGCCTTGTACTGAAGTCTAATAAGGTGGGTTTTTGGTTATACATTTTTCGTGTTATTTTAAACTACAGGATCTAAGGCTTTGCTTTAAAATGTAAGAAAAATACTTAAAAACTTCTGCATAAAAATTGTATCCGAAACACACCTCATAAAACTGACTTTGCTGACCCTGCTATTTAATTTGGACTTATGAACACATATTTTCTAGTGTGTCAACTAGATAGCAATTTTTAACACACGTTCGCTGGGGAAAATTAGGTTACTAAATAAGCTTTCATCCAGATTACCAAGTACTTATATGAAATATAATAATGTTATTCGGGCATGTTGCATTCTACCAATCATCGTGCACTTCACTTTCGCCGGATAAAAATAAAAAAATAAGAGCATTAATTAGGTTACATTAGGGGTGCAGGGGGTGGGGCAACTCTCCTTTCCCCTCATTGCTAGGTAATGAGTCAGCACCCTAGGTCAGGTTAAGGGGGACCAGGGGTGGCAGAGCCCTCCTGGCTAGTTAAGGACTTGGCACTCTTGGTTCAGTTAGGTGGGGGGAGGGGGCGGTTCCAGGATTGGAAAAGCTCCCTGCCACCCCTAAGCTAGGCAAGGAAACAATGCCTTAGGTTAGGTGGGAGACCCAGCCTCCTGGGTTAGGGTAGGTTGGAGGGTCCAAGGGGGGGGCTTCGATCCCTGGCTAGGTAAGGGCATGGCCCCCTAAGTTAGGTTATGTTAGGTTAAATCCATCCTTGTATTTAACTCGATTTGTGTCTTTCCCCACCCAGTATTCCTGCTATCCCACTGTGGTCCCCCGTATTGTGGGATACAGTGGGGCTTAGTATCTTCAACAATACCCATTCGCTAATAAAATGAACCTCAGAGACGTGCAAAGCACACATTATTACGTGGGAAAATCTCATTCTCAACTCCCGGCTGCACTTGTAGTTTAAAGTAAAATTTTGCATTTGTTTTCCTATTCGACTTATTTGTGCCAAGTTCTGTTACAGTTTATTTCCCTCAAGTACTCATTCTTCAGGACTGTACATGGCAAAATGTATCTCAGGAATTCTATAGGTACACTCTGCTTGGATACACAAGAATATCTTGTCTCCAAAATCATGGGTTACCTGAAGTTAGCATTCCTCGTACTAATGAAAGTACACTTTATTTTGCAACACTAGCTCTTAAAGAAATCCGCGGTATCTTCTCATTTCCTGTCTTTTCAATAGACTTTCCTTAGACCAACATTTTGACTAGGTTCCCTTTATTTTATTTTCTGCACTTGCTGCAATCACACATTAAAGTCACATGTTGAATATGTGTTCTGGGGCAGCCATGACACAAGGGTATCTCTCTCTCTCTCTCTCTCTCTCTCTCTCTCTCTCTCTCTCTCTCTCTCTCTCTCTCTGGTGGGGGGTAACTTGTGACCGGCAGAATTTTCACATTTCTTGTCTGAGTCCTGAGTCCTGACTGAGATGGTTCACATGGTTGGTTGGCTTAGATTAAGTGAGCCTTATGCCACTACGGATTCTTACCCTTGATACCGGTCAACTAATCAGTGATGAATGTCATCGTGTATAATTTTTTATCCGAGAGTCTAGAGGTCCACACCAAGCCTCCTAACTCTTTTCACACGATGCCACACTTTCGAGCCACCATAGAACATGAATCCGTAGTGGCATGTGGCCAGCTTAATCCAAAGGAACCAACAACAGTGAATCACCTCAGTCAGGCCTAGGATTCAGTCTAGAAATTTGAATTTCAGAAAAGGAATATTTTTTCCATATCTTGGGCAATGATATCATTTTAACAAAGATGTAATTTCCTGCATGATTTGGAAACGGTGCACTTTCAGCAAAGGTTTATTTTCTTCCTTTTTTGGGCAGTGAGTCGATTTTTGCACGGGCATATTCTCATCCATATTTGGTGCAGTGATGTAATTTCATCAAAAGCATAGTTTCATCCATGATTTACACAATGATGCATTTTCAAATAAGGGACATTTTCTTTCATTTTATGGGACACGGTGCTATTTCAACATAGTATATTGTTTTCTGTGTTTTTTGGCAGCGATGGAATTTCAGCATTGGCATATTTATCCTCCATGTTTTGGGCAGCGATCCTTTGTCAGTAAAGGCATGTTTACTTATATGCTTTGGGTAACGATGCAATTTCAACATAGGCGTGTTTTCTTCTATGTTTTGGGGAATGAAGCATGAAACAAGGGCATATTTTCATCCATGTTTTGGGCAGTGGTGCAGTTCCAACAGACATACTTTCTTCCATGTCTTGGGCATTGGTGCAATTTCAACAAAGGCATATTTTCTTCATATTATGGGCAATGTGCCATTTCATGACAGGTGTAGTTTCTTCCATATTTTGATGCAATTTCAACATAGGAATATTTTCTTCCATGTTTTCGGTATCGATGCAATTTCGACAAAGACATAGTTTTTCCATGTTTCTGGTAATGGTACATTTTCAACTCAGGCAGATTTTCTGGCCTTTTCACAAACTGAGAACATTTATACCAAGTTTAGAAAACAATGATTCTTTTGACAATTCTGCAAGTTTATTGGCTACTTTTCAAAAATACTAGTTTTGCAAAAAAAGGTTAATGCGTGTCCACGCATGTATTTCCAAATTATCGATGCCCCGTTCTCGAGGTAACGATCTAAGATAAATTATAGGAAACATTTTCAGGACGCACACAGGCAAACATTTGGCATCTGAAAAACCAGACGTATGCTGATAAGATGTTGAGGGAAACTTTTATAAGAGTTAAAAAGGTAAAAGTTAGATGGCAGTTGCTACTGATAGGAAGCAATATAAAGACGAGATCAGAACCAGGGTTGCAGAGGGTAATGAGTGCATAGAATGGCAATATTTAATAAAGGAATAAAGATAGATTTAAAAAAATAGAAAATTTAATTATATACAAATTGAGGAAAGATTAATGTTCATATGGGCGAGAGTGCTCGATAGATGGAATATCTAATTTTGATGAATAACAGCGTGGGAAAATAGAAAATATAGGTTTTAATGAAGAATGCACATAGAAATTGTGAAAGAGAATTGTGATCTCAGACGGCGTTTCTGGTAAGGACGACCTATCGAAGAAATATAGTTGTTTCTCAGTGCAGAGTCAGGGGAAGAGCATACTATAAAGGTAGGAGTGGCACGAGGAGCAGTTGTTATTTACTACACACACACACACACACACACACACACATATATATATATATATATATATATATATATATATATATATATAGATGGATAGATAGATAGATAAATAGATAGATAGACAGATACTTTGCTGGCAGAGGTGTTGTCAAGAGGTGGGGATAAACATCATTAGGAATAATGTCCGTGAGTTTGTGCGATGGGCATGTGGCAAATCAGTGTACTCCTATCGTCACAACTGGAAAACCAGTTTAATTAGTCTTATCCTGACTGTGAAGCAACAGAACACTAATTTACTGTTCCTAAGATGTCTGAAATTCTGATTTATTACGTCTTGGCTCCTCACAATTTTTAGCTTAAAGTTCATGGTTTGGTGATTAATGTAGAAAGCCATTTCAACATAAGCATGCCGTGAAAGCAGCTACATGAAAAACCCCGGCCACATGTCTGGCAGAGAAAGCTGAAATCTTCCCCACTGTGGATAATAGCTATCTGCTATGTCTCCTTTATTATTAATGATAGGAAATAATCAACTAAGTCTAAGAACAAAGTAGAGCTACTTCGTTGGGCCTTTGAGACTAAGGGTTTTGTTGACTTTCCTCCTCTCTTTTTGTTGCCTGTTTTTTGTGGTGCATTGTTTAAAGAGCACACTGTGCGTTTGATTTAATTTGTCGTCTCCAATGATATCTTTCAAGATACAGAAGTGCTGTGATGCTTTGTCTTTTCCTAAAGGCTGTATAACTGCTTGCTGCATCAGGCACAAACCAGTCACCATTCTTCCCGTTGTCTTACTGATTGTTGAAAAGTTGATCTGTAAGCCCTGGGACAAGTAGCTACAATCTAGTCGTTTACTTTCTGGTTGCCAGTGCTTCTAAGGAAAGGACTAAGCATTCTTGATGCCCTTCAAGATTTAATTAGTTACATCAAAGATAAACGAAAAACTGATATGAATCTAGATTTCGAACTTTCAATCTAGGTTTCAAATTTTAAGTAATGCTTCAGCTTGGTTACCTGTGGAGATAGTACCTAAAAATATTGTAATCTACTGTATAGCACAGTAGGTGTTAGTGACTGGTCACTTGACTTCACTCATGGCTTTTTAAAAATTCAAAATTAGAGAGAAGTAGTTGATAATAATTTATTGAGCCAATGGTTACCAAGTGGTTTTTCAAAAATAGTTTTGATTTATTGGTTGCTTTTAAACTTTATTAGTGACAGACCTGCTGGTATTGAGAGTAGGATAATGCGTTGCTAGATTATTGACATCTAGCATCCCAGGCCCATAACCTTTT
This sequence comes from Macrobrachium rosenbergii, assembly GCF_040412425.1. Classification (NCBI taxonomy): domain Eukaryota; kingdom Metazoa; phylum Arthropoda; class Malacostraca; order Decapoda; family Palaemonidae; genus Macrobrachium; species Macrobrachium rosenbergii. Next base: position 14,713,967 of record NC_089754.1, read on the forward strand.
AGACAAATTACTGAGAGGTGGGTTTGATTAATTTAGACCATTATCAGAAATCATCCATAAAGTCAATTTCAGTAAGAAACTCCTGCTATCAGCTGTAGTGCCTGTGCCTACAGAATTAATGGGTAACTTGGCTGAGCATCACCATCCATTTGCTGCTGAGCTGCTGCTGCACCATAGTCCTCGTACTAGATAACTTACATTTTCTTTACTGCAAAGCTGTGGAACTTTCTTATCCATATTTTGGATGGTGATTGCCATAAGTTTAAAATAAGACGCTTTGATGTTACCTTAAAGTGCTATGTTCTAGAGAATAGTGAGTCTTACAGAAAGATTTACAACCATATGGACCTTAGAATGAGAGGTATTTATGACAAAATGGAGGCAGAGAAGAATTATGTTTTGTTACAAAGCACAGAATATCATAAAGGAATGGCCGCAATGGCTGATAAAGTCTGTAGAGAATATAATAAAAAAAGTTGAATGGCTGCATTCTAAGGCAGTCGTAGACCCAACAAAGAAATAGTCGAGGGGGGTAAATATGTGTAAGATGCAAGTTGCTAGAGGAAAAAGAAAACCATAGGCACATGTCACTACTTACTGAACGTGTAAAAATATGGCAGAAGACTGACAGAAAATGTGCAGTGAACAACACCGACATAGTAGTGGAAAAGCTTTGTAGTTTTATACGGGAAAAAGTTAATTTGGATATAAGTGAACTGGGAAAGAATATTACAGACCATAAGAAAGTGAATGCAAAATGTATTTAAGGTGTAGAGTTGAAGGTACTTTGTTAATGGCAACTGAAAATTTCTACAGCAGTTGGGATTGTATACGAGTATGTTGGTGAGATAGCCTTATTTTGTATAGTGTACCTTCAGCGATGCACCACCTATTTGTCTTGGCGAAATAACTTCAAATAAAACGCAGGAGATATAGGTGTACGTTTCAGGAATAAAAGGAATTAAATTCGGTAGGTTGAAGAATGGTTGACGTTTGCTGATGTGCACAGACTGATAATGATTCCTGGAAGTTACATGGACTTGGTTAAAGAATTTGAGGGTTTGAGGAGATAAAATGGACTCTGAATACTAGGAATTGTGAATGCACTAATATTTTATATATATAAGTATATATATACACACATTTTATATATATAATATATATATACACACAATATATAAATATATATATATATATATATATATATATATATATATATATATATATATATATATATATTTATTAGTGAACACACTTGTTTGTACGCACCTACATACACATTCATGCGCGCCCGCACACACACATATATATGTGTGCGCGCGCGTGTAAGTGCGTGCATGTGTACATAGGTGCGTGTAAGCAAGTGTGTTCATATTATTATATATATATATATATATATATATATATATATATATATATATATATATATATATATATATATATATATATATATATATATATATATATATATTGTGTGTATGTACAGTATGTGTGCATATATATATATATATATATATATATATATATATATATATATATATATATATAATATAGGCTATATATATGCATATATATATATATATATATATATATATATATATATATATATATATATATATATATATATATATTAGTGAATTCACAATTCCTAGTATTCAGAGTCTATTTTATCTTTCACGCACACACACATAGATATATATGTGTGTGTGTGCATGTATGTATATCCAAAGTATTTGCTATACATCTGTGCAGATACACTGGTGATTATGTCGATAACTTTACGAGTAAGCGCATATAGAGTTCAGGTACCAGATATCTCTAATGGGACACAGTTGAAGATGCAGGCTTTGTGCGTATGATAACTTTCACCTTTGCACCTTACATCTTACATACGCGTGCGCGTATGTGTGGGTGTGTATAAGAAAGGTTAGTTTTTCTTTGAAACACGTTTCATAAATAGGTACGCTATTTCAGCGCTAAGCGGTTTCCTCTCAACCATTTTCAATTCTATTTTTCTCGTTCAAGGGGATTACTATGCAACACAACTCTTGAAAATTCACTAAGTAAAAAGGGTAACTGTTGCATATGGATTACGAAGATGTTGCAAGAAACTAAAGAAGGGGTTCCGGGAAAACGACAGTTAACGTTTAGGTAGTCAACTGTTTGTGTGGGAGGAGTGGGAGTTAACAACCTACATTAGGTAAAGGTTCAGTACCTCCACAGAAAGTGATATCATTTAGATCGGCTTCGTGCATTCCTTTCACATTTCAACTTCCTGTGCTCATACCAGCCCCCTCCCCCTACTGAAACTAATATATATATATATATATATATATATATATATATATATATATATATATATATATATATATATATACAGTATATATATATATATATATATATATATATATATATATATATATATATATATATATATATATATATATATATTTCTGACTTCAGGATTTTCAGGTGGAAAGCAAGGGCGTTACCCACTGGGTCCAAGTCTTTTATCTTCTCAAACGATCCTGACGTGAGTCAGAAATTTATTTCTGTTCCACACGTGATTGTGTGTTGATGATTTCTATATATAATATATATATATATATATATATATATATATATATATTATTTTTTTTTTCAGAGTCCATTTTATCTCCTCAAACACTCAAATTCTTTCACCAAGTTTATGCAACTTTCAGCAATTATTATCAGTCCGTGCACATCAGCAAACGTCAACCATTCTATATATACATATATATAGTATTTATTAACCACAATACCCTCTTAGCCTCTCGATTTCTTTACATTTGTGAAATTCTTGTACTATGAAGCTTGAAACCGAATTATAAAAGAGATAAAGTTATTCAGATGCATGTACCTTATGTAAAAGACATTTCCCCTAAAAGATAGAAACTCCAGAGAGAAAAAAAACAATGATCACTCCACTGTAATCCTTCAACTACCAAATGAAGGAGCCCGTGTGCAGAAAGCTTCCATTGCATAGTAAGGCTTTTCCATTCTAATTACCTTTAAGTCTATCTGTCCAGCATATTCTTGGTCTCCACTTCTCCTGATGAACTCACCAAAATTATAAATATTCTTTCCAACCTGTAGTCCCCTATCTCTCCAAATGCCTAGACCATCTCAGAATACTCTGATTCATCTTTCATCTGTGCCAACCTTTATTCCATGTTTTCTTCACATTTTTACATTTTTCAGTCCTTATTCAATGTTCACTACTCCGTCAAATCATCAAAACTATTTAACTTTTCTGTTCATACCAACATCCACACTGCATTTCTATGAAAGAAAGTTAGTTCAACAATATGCACAAACATCAGTGCTTTAATGCATAAATTTTGACTTCTATAAACATTCTCCTTCTCATCCAGATCTTTTGTAGACTTCTTTTTAACATTCTTCCTTCAGCTAGCCTATGACTTACTCTTCCGTCATCCGATCACACTTCATTATACTCCCAAAGTTAAGTATATCTTAGTTTAACCAGACCACTGGCTGATTAACAGATCTCCTAGGGCTGGCCCGAAGGATTAGATTTATTTTACGTGGCTAAGAACCAGATGGTTACCTAGCAACGGGACCTACAGCTTATTGTGGAATCCGAACCACATTATAGCGAGAAATGAATTTCTATCCCCAGAAATAAATTCCTCTTGTTCTTCATTGGCCGGTCGGAGATTCGAACTCGCGGCCAGCAGCGTGCTAGCTGAGAACGGAACCCACTCGCCCAACGAGGAACTAAGTGCTTATAGGAATCAATCCGTGTCTAGGAAAATTTCATTGCTCTGTGTACGCTCATAACCTTACCCTTTCTGCGTATTCTGATACATCCTTTGCTTTCATCATGGAAACTTTAATTGCTGTCAAAAAAATTACCCTCGACAACATACAGCGTCAGCATCGTCTATAGATTTTTTCTCTTTACCCTCAAACTTATGATATATCTCTTGGATAATAAACAATTGATCACCACATCCACTTATACCTATTTCCTCCTGTAAATCATTCTTTCACCTATCCTTTCTGAATAACAATATTTTCTACATACAAAGTAATGCCCTGGTCTGTAGAACTTACGGTTAATGTCATCACCTTAACCTTTGTAGCAGGAACTATAGTTCCTCTCACCCATTTCTTTGGAGCCTTTCACTCCTCCGAACACACTTTACACAATCTGGCCAGCCGCTCAGTTACTCTGTCACCACCCGCCAATCAGTTACTCTGTCACCACCATAACTTGGCATTTCATTTACAATCCCAGTACCTCCTGGTGCCTTTCATTTTGTCACCGTATTAATTGCTTGCTTTTAAAGGGATTCTTAATTTTACAGCAAGCCCTTCCACTCTTGCACCATTCAGATCTGTCCCTCTTCAATCCTCCACATGCAGCAACCGATCAAAATACTCCATCGATATAGAAATGTGTTCTCTCTCGTTGCATCTGTCTAAATAGCATAGGCTCATTTACTTTCCTACCTACATTTAATTCTCTAAAGAACAGTTTCTTCATAGGCCTAAGTAAGTATAGCTTAGTTTTACCAGACCACTGAGCTGATTAACAGCTCTCCTAGGGCTGGCCTAAAGTACTTTCGAAGATGCATAGGTGAAATTTCAGTACGCACCTCCTTTTCTGTCTCTTTTTGTCCTTATCCATTTTATCTATTCTCTTGTATCTCCTCTGTCTAACAACAGCATCTCAAACGATATATCTTATGTTCGTTAAAGCTCTCTTTTTGTCACAGCCACATACGTACGTACAGACGTAGACATACATATACGCATACATTTACGTACACACACATATATATACATATTAAATATATATATATATTATATTATATATATATATATATATATATATATATATATATATATATATATATATATATATATATATATATATATGTGTGTGTGTGTGTGTGTGTGTGTCTGTATGTTGTGTTTCAGGCGCATGCGTGTCTGTACTCTTATGTATTTTTTGAATATTTACTAACCCCTTGCGTGCATTATTATCTATTGCTAAATTTTTCATGATATATCGATACACTTGTAAGTGCATACGCATGTATGTGCATGGTTATGTGCAGAAACGTAAGTGTGTATGTACGAACGCCCGCGAGAGAGAGAGAGAGAGAGAGAGAGAGAGAGAGAGAGAGAGAGAGAGAGAGAGATACAGCATCGCTGCAGCTGTGCTGTCTGCCTCCTGTACCTATCCCCCGGTCCGGCTCTCCCTAACCTCAGCGTTCCCGACCTTCTCTCTCTCTCTCTCTCTCTCTCTCTCTCTCTCTCTCTCTCTCTCTCACCGGAGAAAGAGAGAGAGAGAGAGAGAGAGAGAGAGAGAGAATCCCAATGACCCAATTTCAACGGACCCAAGTGAGGACCCACCCCCAACGCGGCGGCCTCCCCCTTTTCCTCCTCCTCCCCCTCCTCCTCTTCTCCCACTTCACCCCAACACCTTCCCCGTAGTTGCGCCCCTTTCAAGACAAAATGCACTTTTAGCACAAATAGCAATATAGCATTCTGTAGATCATGAATACCAGCCTCATCGCTTTCATGTCCTCTGCGCTTTGACATCGGCGATTCATTATTTTCGACCGTTTCTTTCTCGTTCTCTGTGGACATTATCGTCATTGATAATCTTCTTCTTCTTCTTCTTCTTCTTCTTCTTCTTCTTCTTCTTCTTCTTCTTTCTCTGTATGCGAGTGTCGTCCGTACCTCTTGTTGTTCATTCCACCCCCATCTTCGTATCTCCGAGTCTATATCTTTCAGTGGGTGATTCCTTCTGAACCCTTTATCTTGAGCACAATCCTGTTTTTATAATATTTCATAACATTGTGTGTTTTGATTACATAATATAATCATCGGGTGCTTTTAATTTGTTGTTGTAGTCTTAAATTCGACTTGTAGCACACCCTCTTCTTTGATTTTTAATTCTTTTGGAGGATGGTCGTATTGCTAACGTTAATTTGCTTTTCTAGCAGATCTGCGGACCTGATTTGCACCGTTTTCTTGTCAATTAATGTAATCTTAAGCAAACAGATATTCGAATTTGTCTAATGATCTTTTGTCCTGTGGGTCTTTTCTTGTCTGCATTATTTAGTAAACTAGAGAATATGTTAGAACTCGAAAATTCTTGGACTAATCCTTTAAATTATAAATTCAGAATGGTGTCGTTTGAAATACGTTGTATTAGGTCTCGTATTTGTTCACAATATATTTTACATTAGACAAAACCAAACTGAAATGACTCTTTAAAAAGATGGTTGTGTTTAAATGCTCCAAAGACAAAAGATTCATTCCTTATGAGAAACAGAATATCCCTGTGTAATCTGTCTTTTACTTTTAGCTTCGTGTATTTATTTTTGACGTTCATCTCGGGTGGTATGATGCGAAGTCAGTGCCTTCACCCCGACTTCTCATGATCAGGACCTCGATAAGAAACTGTAGAAAGGTTATAGCAAGAGACTTCCTATTATGTCCGCGTTTGCTTTTGTCTAACGCCAAGAGGACAGCCAAAGCGGGAGAGAAGAGGGCTGCCCAAAAGAAATTTCGGTTTCACAAGATGTCGACGGTGGCTCCATTACCTTGGGTGATGACAGTCCCGACTCTCAAGATGTGAGATTGTGTTCGCTGAACACAAAGGAAGGCAATGAATTCCCTACCTATAATCTGTGGTACAAATGGTACTTAAAAGGTGATGGATTTCTTTTTCTCTCACAGTCTCTCAGTCTCCCTTCGCCTTTTGTACACACACACACATGTATATATATAAAATGTATGTGTGTGTATATGACGATGGTTTGTTAGTACCACAATTTGCAAAATTTAAAGCCTCAACAACACGAATATGTCTTATCTGCTGTTCACTTATGAACGAGCATAAATAAATAAATACCTTACCATGAGATTGAAGATGAGCTCCCGTTATTAATACTTAGTGTTTGCAACTCAACTGATTTCTGTTTCTCGAACACAGGATTTTTGCATCGATGCCAGAGTCCTTTGATGTGTAAATTCCGGTTCTACACGAGCTGTTCCATAACTTAAGTGGACTCGGAACGGACCTCTTTCTGCACGTACCCTTCTTAAGATAAAGTCGGTCCTTTCGCATCCATTTAGACTAGCGATGAAATCTATCTGGTGAGATACGCGGCCTCCTTGACATTTTTCTGTTTGAACACAGGCCAGTTGCCCTTCGTCCTTAGCGAGGGACTCCCCTTTTAGGGTACTCGGATATCACTTCGAACTTCTGTCTCTGTACCCAAACACTTTTAGGGTACCCGGATATCACTTCGAACTTCTGTCTCTGTACCCAAACACTTTTAGGGTACCCGGATATCACTTTGAACTTCAGTCTCTGTACCCAAACACTTTTAGGGTACCCGGATATCACTTCGAACTTCTGTCTCTGTACCCAAACACTTTTAGGGTACCCGGATATCACTTCGAACTTCTGTCTCTGTACCCAAACACTTTTAGGGTACCCGGATATCACTTGAACTTCAGTCTCTGTACCCAAACACTTTTAGGGTACCCGGATATCACTTGAACTTCTGTCTCTGTACCCAAACACTTTTAGGGTACCCAGATATCACTTGAACTTCTGTCTCTGTACCCAAACACTTTTAGGGTACCCGGATATCACTTGAACTTCTGTCTCTGTACCCAAACACTTTTAGGGTACCCGGATATCACTGAACTTCTGTCTCTGTACCCAAACACTTTTAGGGTACCCGGATATCACTTGAACTTCTGTCTCTGTACCCAAACACTTTTAGGTACCCGGATATCACTTGAACTTCAGTCTCTGTACCCAAACACTTTTAGGGTACCCGGATATCACTTCGAACTTCTGTCTCTGTACCCAAACACTTTTAGGGTACCCGGATATCACTTCGAACTTCAGTCTCTGTACCCAAACACTTTTAGGTACCCGGATATCACTTCGAACTTCAGTCTCTGTACCCAAACACTTTTAGGGTACCCGGATATCACTTCGAACTTCTGTCTCTGTACCCAAACACTTTTAGGGTACCCGGATATCACTTCGAACTTCTGTCTCTGTACCCAAACACTTTTAGGGTACCCGGATATCACTTTGAACTTCAGTCTCTGTACCCAAACACTTTTAGGGTACCGGATATCACTTCGAACTTCTGTCTCTGTACCCAAACACTTTTAGGGTACCCGGATATCACTTGAACTTCTGTCTCTGTACCCAAACACTTTTAGGGTACCCGGATATCACTTCGAACTTCTGTCTCTGTACCCAAACACTTTTAGGGTACCCGGATATCACTTCGAACTTCTGTCTCTGTACCCAAACACTTTTAGGGTACCCGGATATCACTTCGAACTTCTGTCTCTGTACCCAAACACTTTTAGGGTACCCGGATATCACTTCGAACTTCAGTCTCTGTACCCAAACACTAATGCTGGGAACTTGTTACATGATTTGCTGAATGGGTATTGGTTTCATATCCCATTCCAGGGTGATACCTTGTTTTCAGATGTTTCAGAGGATGATAAATAACTAGTGACCATCGACAGATGGCCCCTTGTTTGTCACTTTTTCACAATTTGTATTTCAACAGAGATCTTTCACATTCACAATTGATTCCTGATCCCCTTTATCTGCCGAGAGCAACCAGATTCACTGAACAGCAGCACCAATATGCAGTAAGTGTGCCTCGCTGTCTAACTCCTTAGTTCCAAAGGTCCTTTATTCCTCTCACCGTTGGACTGTGGAACAGCCTCCCAGAGGATGTCGTGCAGTTGGAACTTCAGAAGTTCAACCGAAAATGCAATGCAT
>NC_089754.1:14725302-14772802 GCF_040412425.1 Macrobrachium rosenbergii
ATCGAGAACGCAAGTCTCACTGGAAATTGCAATCTCTTAAGTTAAAAGGTAGATCCATCGGAATGAGTGGTATCAGTGGGATAAAAACTGTTTCACTCTCTTTCTTTCTAATTACATTGCCCAACATTTTTGACATTTTATATTTCACCCCTTTTCACCACCCCCCTTCCTACCAAGGCTGAACTTGGACATAAAGGGCATCGGGAGTGTCACTATTCATCTCAGTGACCTCGAAAACTTAGGATTAGACACTAACATCTGTCGTTTTCGGTTATTTTTACGTCACCCCTTCCCACCCCCTTTGGTGTTAGTGATGTCTTACCCCCACGGTATTCTTTTCCAGATAGTAAGGCATATGTATACCGAAATGAGGTATGATAAACCCTTAGAGTTTATTTAGTTACTAAGGTTACGGGCAGAACCAGCCCCGTTTCAGGGAAGTCCTTCTCACCCCTAACCCCTTTGGTGCCCTTTGGTGCCCTTTGGTGTCCTTTGGTGCTAGTGATGTCTTACCCCCACAATATTCTTTTCCAGATAGTAAGCCACACACACATACATACATCCATTTATATATATATATATATATATATATATATATATATATATATATATATATATATACTGTATATACCATATATATGTGGCTATATATATATATATATATATATATATATATATATATATATATATATATATATATATATATATATATATATATACTGCTGACCAACCTGCCACTGCCGGGGAAATCTCTGAATGTCAACCGATAAACTCTCTCTCTCTCTCTCTCTCTCTCTCTCTCTCTCTCTCCTGTTAAGGTAGTGGCTTTAGTTACATTGCCCAGCATTACTGACATTCTATATTTCAACACATCTCACCCCCATTCCTATCGGGGCTGAACTTGGACGTGAAGGGCATCGGGAGTGTCTCTATTCATCCCAGCGATCTAGAAAACTATGGATTAGACTCAATATCTGTCATTTTTGACATTCTATTTTTCACCCCTTCTCACCCCCACCTTCCTATCGGGTCTGAACTTGGACTTATAGAGCATCAGGAGTTTCACTATTCATCTCAGCAACCTCAAAAACTATGGATTAGACACTTAATATCTGTAGTTTTTGGTTATTTTACACGTCACCACCTTCCCATCCCTTCCCACCCCTTCCCACCCTATTTCCTATTAGTCCAGGCACATTAGCAGTTTTAGGGGAAAAAAAATCATAAGTTTTTTATATTTGGCAGGAAGACTCTTCAAGGGTCATAGAACAAAGATCTAAAGAGTTCCCCTCCATCAAGTGTGTGCTTCACCCTTTTTTGGGGGGAAAACCCCCCCCTTTGGAGGGTACTTCTCCTCATATTTACCCTTTTTTCTCAAAAACGGTGCATCGGACGGGTCAAAGGTATATGGAGCAAAAAAATAGAAAATTAAATTCTCCACTTCTTTTCTATGTCTTTTAGCTCTAAATATTACGGTTTTTGCGGAAATGAGGTCGAAAGTAGTCGACTCATTTTCGCCAATATTAAAAAAAAATCATTTTGTCCTTACGCTTTGCTTTATAACGATGAAATGATGGAGGATGAGTCTTGAATGATGAAAGAAGTTGTTCTACATGCTGTCTGTCGTTATCATCAATAGTAAGTTCTTGAAGCATGAGTTTCGCCAATGCACAGTATGTCAGCATGTGAGCTCTAATAGCTCGAGCATATGCATGTCCTGACAGCATGTGTGGTACTGATGAAGAACCATAAACAGTGGACCATAGTTCTGAAATCCCACTACCATCCATGATGTATCCAATGGACCCAAGATACGACATAAGGAGATGAAATCCTCCCAGCCTTACAATTATATTGCTAAGTTCACCATTTGGATTGGAGGAAACTATATCCTTGGCTTTGATGTAGAGTGGCTGGTCAAAAGTTACAAAGCATAGCACTTGCTTTGTTTTTTTTTGTTTCCTCAGCAGCATAGTTTAAAGCACTTAGCACCGTATTGTACTCAGTTGGTGGTAGGCTTATGAAAGGCAGTGCAAGAATTTTTTACTGCTCATAAGAATGAGCATAGGTTATACCCTCCATGAAACCTTGCCATGATGGGAAGGAAGGGGTTTGGAGAAATTTTCCATACATCCACAAAACATCCTTTGGTGCTGGGGTTGAAACATAATGTACATCTTCCCTGTTACACACATTTTCCAGTTCTAAGGCATTCAAACCTTGTTTTTGTTTGCCCTCAAACTTTCTTATTTTAATGTTTCCAGCTGCAGCAATCTCATTTGAGGATGGGATACTTCTCAATTTATTTATTTCCTGAGTTTTTGCAGTTCTTGATGGAGTTATGCACTTTATTCCACCCATTGAATGAAATGTTTCTTTGCCAGACAAGGTTTGAATGTTGAAGTCTGCATTATCAAAAACATACTGACAAAATGAATCTCCTTCCACATCTGGTTTCCAAGAAATTGCAGCCGATGACTCAAACAGTGAGACATCACTATAGGCAGAGCAAAATCCAAAGTTTGATACTGTGTTAACAATGGTTCTAGAGCCAGTTTTCCGAAATAAATATCCTGCCAAACCAAGCAATAGGCGGGACAAAAATGATCGGGGACGTGTTGCAGAAATTATTGCATGTGCAATTGCTGTACACTTCTTTTGTAATTTTCCCCTATCATTTTTTTTTCTTTTTGAACAACTAGTTCTAAGAAGGCATGTAATGTTTCAGGCACATCATCATCTGCATTTTTCATAAATTCAGTGACATCTGGATAATCTGTGGTATTGTAAGGATTTGTTCTGATATCCTCACGGATTATAGTTGCTGCAGTTTTACGATTCTTAATCTTTCATCTTTCTCATCTCTCTCTGTGTACCAGGTATTGGTCAGTTTTAGTCCAGAGCCACGGAAACAAACTAATGTTGATCTTTTCTTCATTTGAAAGAACATTACTCTATCTTCATATGTGTCCATTAACCTATTTTTCAGTGTTTTTTCAGTTACAGATGAACTTTCTGGCATATTTTCTTCAAGATTTTTCATTAAGTCATGTAAAGTGAATTGGCATTCTTCTGATTCCTCAATGTACCTACATAGTTTTTCAAAAGCACAGTCAATATGCTCATCTTTTGGACGTCCTCTTTTTAAAGATGATGATGTGTTGGTAAAAAAAGTTTGAATAGCAAACTTCATGATAACGGGCTTCTTCAGCAACAAGACACAGGACACTGTTAGCTCGTTTGAATACTTTGCCACCTAGTTCATCTTTTCTTTCTTTAGTAAAGTCTGAAATTTTCTTTTTCAGATGCAGAACTCTAACTTCCCAAATTTTTCTGCGTCTGCTCACATTCTTTTTCTTTTCAATTGCAGTATCACATATATCACTACAGAAAAAGCACTTGGTTTTGAAATCAAATTTTCTTCTGATCTCATGGTTTGCTTTGTTTCTTGCAACCTTTCTCTTTTTTTTTCATCTCTGGCAATATTTTTCTCTTTTATGTACTCACGCCTACATATTTTATGCACTTGAATAGTGTTCACTTCCTTTAGCATTTCAAAATGTCCGTCATTTCTAATTTTACTGACACGTCTCAAATTATGCATACCATCTTCCACTTTCACTGTTTCACCTTCACTTAATGTCTTTTGGCAACAGAAACACATCTCATTTCTTGAAGCCATGGTAAATATTTTGTTGTGTACACTTAACTCTATATCATTACCATTATTTCTGAAAATAATCTCATTCTATTCTGAAAAGAAAGAAATCACAAACCTGTTTACCACAAGTGAAGAGAGAAATGTGCATGGTATAATGTTATTTTCAAGCTTGTTCAGTAACAATTTACAAGAAAAGCTTTTGATATAAAAGCAATATAGGCATGGACATCTCAGGATTTACAGTTTTATATTTGTTATTCCCTTCCCCCTTCTTCTAATATTTAGACCAAAACAAGGATACCAAATGAAACCTGAATCTCTACTCTACAATGTCATCTATATGATATTTTGAGGATAAATTATGAATTTTAAAGTTATTAAGCAAAGTGTAAGGACCGAATGCATTTTTTTTAATATCGGCAAAAATGAGTCTACTACTTTTGACCTCATTTGTGCAAAAACTGTAATAATTAGAGCTAAAAGACATAGAAATAAAGTTGTGGAGAATTTAATTTTCTATTTTTTTGCTCCATATACCTTTGACCCGTCCGATGCACCGTTTTTGAGAAAAAATGGTAAATATGAGGAGAAGTACCCTCCAAAGGGGGGTTTTCCCCCCAAAAAAGGGGGAAGCACACACTTGATGGAGGGGAACTCTTTAGATCTTTGTTCTATGACCCTTGAAGAGTCTTCCTGCCAAATATAAAAAACTTATGATTTTTTTCTCCAAAAGGGCCTTTTTTCGTCTAATTTGCCTGGACTATATCGGGACTGAACTTGGACTTAAAGGGTGTCAGGAGTGTCACTGTTCTTTTCAGGGACCTCGAAAACTAAGGAGCAGACACTAACATCTGTCGTTTTCAGTTATTTTTACATGTCACCCCCATCCCACCCCTCCTTATCAGGGCTGAACTTGGACTTGAAGGGCATCGGAAGTGTCACTATTCATCTTAGCGATCTCGAAAACTATAGATTAGACAATAATATCTGTCGTTTCGGTTATTTTTACATATCCCCTTCCCACCCCTTCTTAACCCCCCTTCCCATTAGGGCTGAACTTGGACTTGAAGGGCATCGGGAGTGTCACTATTCTTCTCAGGAACCTCGAAAACTATGGATTAGACTGGATTAGACACTAATAGCTGTCGTTTTCTGTAATTTTTACATTTCACCCCCCTTCCCACAACCCTGCCCTGTGGTGCCAGTGTTGTCTTACCCCCACAGTGTTCTTTCCCAAGTTTGGTTGAAATTGCTAAGTGTGTTTCAGAGTGTATGTGGAATACACACACACACACACACACACACACATCCATTTATATATATATATATATATATATATATATATATATATATATATATATATATATATATATATATATATATATATATATACACACATACACACACACACACACACTAGCTGACAACCCAGCGCTGCCCTGGGAAAACACTGAATGACAACTGATAAACTCTCTCTCTCTCTCTCTCTCTCTCTCTCTCTCTCTCTCTCTCTCCATAACATCTCTCTCTCTCTCTCTCTCTCTTCTCTCTCTCTCTCTCCAACCCTCCTTGTCGTTTTCCCTCTTTCCTCACTAACACCCCCTCTCTCTCTCTCTCTCTCTCTCCTCTCTCTCTCTCTCTCTCTTCCTCTCTCCTCAGTTGACCCCCTTTGGTGCAGTTGATGTCACCCCCACAGTTTTCTTTTCCGGATAATACGTCGTATGTATACAGAAATTAGGTATGATAAATTCATAAAGTTAATGAGTCTACGGGCATAGCCAGCCCCTTTTCACTGGCAGAACCAGCCCCGTTTCAGGAAAGCCCTTCCACCCCCAACCCCCTTTGGTGCCTTTTGGTGCCCTTTGGTGCTAGTGATGTCTTACCCCCACAGTGTTCTTTTCGAGATAGTGATTCATATGTATACCAGGTTTGGTTGAAATTGCTCAATGCTTTTCGGAGTGTATGTGGAACATATACACACACACACACACACACACATACATCCATTTTTATATTTATAGATTGCAATTTCTATCGAAGTTAATGGCATTGTTCGCCGATACTATCGTTTTATCAAGACTTTGAATCAGTTTATATTTCTTCTTTTTCTCTTTAGACAAGTTTCTCAAGAATAAGGGAATGTTATTCGAGATTCTTTCCATTTACTTCTTCTAGTCTACGGACCGGTTTACTTGATCTCGGCGGCGTCTTCAGGACTGGATTACAAATTGACATAAAGGGTTTTTATTACTGCATGCGGACTTTTGAATTTTAAGCATGAAGCCATTGGGGGGCTGAATTCATATTTAAAATTCAAAAGTCCGCATGCTGTAATAAAAACCATGTATGTCAATTTGTAATCCAGTCCTGAAGACGCGCCGAGAGGTGGGGAAGCTGTCCGTCTTTTAGAAAAAGTAAATGGAAAGAATCTTGAATGATATTCTCTTATTCCTGAGAAGCTTGCCTGAATAGAAAAAGAAGTAAAAGAAGTATAGACTAATTCAAAGTCTTGATAAAAAGATAGCATCGGCAAACAATGCCATTGTCTTCATTAGAATTTGCATAAGAAAGAATATATGCCCAAATAGCATATATATATATATATATATATATATATATATATATATATATATATATATATATATATATATATATATATACTATATATATATGTATGTATGTATGCATGTATATATAATGTAAATGTATGTATGTATATGCATGTATATATAATCTATGTGTGTCTGTGTATTCGTGCATTGCTACTGCATTTTTAGTATAACATCTATACGCACATACACATATGTATATATATGTATATATATGTACTTATGTACTGGCCAATATATTACCGGATACGTATGCAAGTGCAATAATACACACATACACGAACATACAACAACACACACACACACACACACACACACACATATATATATATATATATATATATATATATATATATATATATATATATATATATATATATATATATATATATAGGTAAATATTTGTGGATGTGTTTGTTTCTCTGTATGTGTAGCTTATGCACGCGTTGCGTGCGTGCAGAATAATGTCGATTAATGAATCACATTTCCTGTATGATTCATTACTAATTTATGGTTCCGAAGGGTATGATCACGATTTGTCATAACGCATACAAATTTAAGTTTTAAATATCACCCCTCTCTCTCTCTCTCTCTCTCTCTCTCTCTCTGAAGTAACATATAAGTTTAAGAATAAATAATTTTTCGTTAGTAAGCTCTTAATATTAAGAACCTGCCCATAGAATGAACCCAGCTTGATACTATAATTTAAATATCATCTAATTCATTTACAGCCTGGAATGGAACAGTCGTGATCAAAATTGAACAATGAAAAAAGAAATGAAACAAAAAAACAATAAAGATAAAAAATTCGATTAATACAAGAATTGATGAATACTAAAAATGACGTGGATTATCTGGACCTCAACAAACAATTACAGATTTGAAAGACGATATTACCCTTAATCAGCTCAATGAATTGAAGAGGACAACAATCTGGAAATAAAATTAGAATGCCAAAATTTTAGTAGAGTGTGAAGTAGACTCAAAATCATTCACTATGTCATGACGATAGTCCTAAAGTTTCCGTTGTGTTCATGAAATTGGAAAGACTTTGGTGGTAAAATTACTCTGTTGTGGACAGGTATACAAAATAGGTCCAGTCATATCATATCTGAAGTGAATCAATGTGTAATTCAAGTTAATGAAGGTAAATTCTTCGTCAAATTTTGATAAAGCTGAGATTTGTTATTTTTGATAGAAGGCATACCTGGGACTGTTTTACAGAATTAAATAAGTAAAGAACTTCAGTTTCGTGTAACTGGTTTGACTTCTCTATTGGCATCCAATCCAAAATTGAAGAAGATCAAAATTCTGTCATGTTTATGAGGCCCAAACATATCACCTTCAGTCCAAAGCTTTCATCCACCAGTTGGTTTCAGCAGTATTAGAGAACAATAAAATCTATTCCGAAGAGGACACAGCGCTAGGAAGATAATGAGATAGATCAAAGAAATTAGAAGTATTACTTACTTGGAGGTACAAATTTGGAGGAACATAATTGGAGGATTACATTTCTGAGGGTCCTTTCTGACCGTTGCTGACCCCTTCCGACTGCCTTGCAATGACTGACACGGGTCAGCAGAAGGTCACATCATGGCTGAGCTTGCACCACTTAATGTCATTGAAGATTTATACGAGTCGGTTATTCTTCCATTAATATCAGATCTGCAGCAGCTGAACGTCTCGCGAAGGGAACCCATGCCAGTGCAAGTTAGTGTCCGGAGCTGCTGCTCTGTGCTGTCTTTGTTAGGATAAGAGTCTGTAGGTTAAGACTTTAGGTTAAGACATCCTAAGTTAAGAGTACCTTTAAGGATAGATTAAGGGTAGGTTAAGGTTAGTATAGGTTTGCAGTCATTCTTTAAGAGGGCTTAAGAACAAACAGAAAGCTTGAAAAAACGATTTGAAGTAGAAAAACAGGTCTTTAGATCAGCTCTGAACTCTCATATGAAATCCATGATCTAATGTACTCCTCCATCGTTCATTTATTATACTAATAATTAACCTTTCCTCCATCATGCATCTTATATTCATGAAAATTCTAATTTCTTGAAACTCATTCTTATTCTTGGGCTGCTACTCGAACTCACCAATTTTCCGATTGTACTTATTCATTCAGTAAAATGAACGTTTCGCGTAACCCCAGAATGTGGTACACTTATTCTGCGCCCTCAGAGTACAATTCGTATCAGAGAGTACTAGACATAAAATAGTATCCAGGCAACACGATGAACTGAGTTAGGATGCCAAATATAATGTGAAAGTTTTTGTGATTGTTTTTTAATATATGTAATGTGTCTTGGGAAAATACATATTGTGGCGTTACAGACACTTTTTGGATTCTGAACTGCACTTTCACTTTCCTTGGCAAGGATCTCAGGAGCTTAGCTTTCCACTTGTATTTTCCTGGTTAATGAACGTAATCTCTCATTGTTTTCTCTATTTTCTTTTTTCTTTTTTTATTATGTGTTACTGTATTAAATGGCAACTTTTGTCGTGTTCAGTGCAAATATGCAGGAATCTATTACACCCGTTTATGTTATTTCTCTACTCACAGTACCAACTTACTGTGTATCATCACATCTCTAATAGAGATTAGAGCTCTCTCCCACTTGCAACTCAGTTGCTGCTGATTGGTGGATATTTTTCGGATGAAATTTTAACACATCATGCCTTGACACATTGCACTCTTGTTATAATAATCACAAACTCTTTCATAAATACTTTCTTACTGTCGATTCAGAAGTTCATGGCTGAATTCTCCATTGAAAGAAAACCTCGATTACCGCATGCGATATACTTGCACTACTCTCTTAAAAATCTCCATAATTGTATGAATAATTCGTTATGTCAAGCCAGTCGCTCATTAAAAGATAAAATCATTGTTAGTTTCCAGTTTTTACATCTCAGTAATCCCTTTTCTCCTAAATATACACAAATCCCTAAAGACAGGGATTTTGTCACTGCTCCCTTTCTTGCCTGGCCAAAGCAGCGAAAACCAGGAAATGAAAGCATCTGAGAAAAGAACGGAGGTGCGCTTGGGGTTAATTCATTTTTTGGTAGGAGGTCTGTTGAAAACATCCAAAAAAATATGGAGAAAATTCTGGGATGCTATTGGTAATATAATCCTCAGAGCCGAAACCAGCCATAGACAAGAAAACGCAAGGCTTGAACCAGAGAGGATAACATGGCGTGTCCAGCTTAGATGGCAGCTTGCTAATTGTGGGAAATCTTTTCTAGCATTCTACTTGCAGTATGTGCAGGGACTCTTTCCTCAGAACTTTGAATTTCTAATAGGTTTTTCAAATATGTAATTAGCTTAAAAATTCTTTCTTAAACCTTATATAGCTGTATGACTTTCGTTCTCTTCATTATCTGTTGGTAGGAATATAGGAATACTCTCCTTGGAAACTACATACTATGTGTATAACACCGCGGCTTCTGTCAGCTGAAGTTCTGTCTTTTTAAATCACGTAATGGTGAGATGTATGAGTTGTGTTATTATACATAACGAGTTGCGTTTTTTGACCTCTTAAACTGTGAAGGAAAGTGCTATCTGCCTCTGTATCAGAAATCAACCCTTCAGTACTCGGAAGTTCGTGTACGTTCAAATGTATAACTTTCGAGATCAATACTGATCTTCACGTTTTCGTATATTTCCGCCCCTATATCTTCATCTTCACTTTGGGTACTCTGTACCTCAAGTGCTCTAGGTTTTCCTGTTGTCTTTTGGCTGCAATGAATTTCATGCCTTGAAAGATTCTATCTGTCCCTAGTGTCATTTACACTGGGTGCTTCGTGATTCATTCTTTAAACTCTAGAGTTTAAAAAGGTAGTGTTACAGTTTTACTATGCTTTGGATACAAAAATAGTAGGCTATGCATGATTATGAATGACTTACATTTCCAGCTCCATTCTTCCTCACACGAATCACAAACATGTCATTAAGAACCAGGAAGTTACGTCATTGCAAGTCATGATCTTTTGATATCATGACATTAGGAACAGGGAACTTGTACTGTATTTACGAAGTTCATTACGTGACTAAAGCTGCAGATAAATTCTAGGAATTCGCACCTTGCCTTAGGAGAGTTTTCACCAGTATCATAACATCACTGTTTTAGAATTATTTTTTAAAAACAGCAGTAGATATGTGATAGTAATGTTCTTATAACCTAAGGAAAATGGACCAGTGTTGTTTTACTAATTGCTGTTCTTTCTTACAGGGCAAGGGGAAACGCCCATATAAGGTATGGGACAGCGGAAGGCAAATCCGGAAAGGTCTCGTCGTCTCCTCATTCAACGAATTGATAGAAAAAGGTAGGAGAACATTCCCCACTCTAACATTGATCACTCAGTTTATGGGTTCTTTAAGGCTATGGTTTCTTATTCACTTCTAAAATCACCAGTGACCTACGAGTTGGAACTCTACGATGTTTAAGTTTATGCTACAAATGAAACAATGAAAAGACATGGACTTCATTCTTTCGCCCACAGTGTGATGTAGAAGTTACACACTTGGGTGTTTTTGATTTATCATATTCTTAAATATATTAGTTTGTTGTTTGAAAGTTAAATTGTTTTTATTTGAATGTGCTTCGGCCACAAACTCATCATTTCGAATTAGCTCTAGGAAAGACAGATTCATAAGTTTCATTGTAAAGGGCTCATCAGTTGTCATAGACATTTATTTATTTCCAAAGGTATTAGGCGAACATTTCGGACACAGATGCCAAACCAACTTGAAGATGTGAACAGTTATAATCAAACGAGAATTAATTTCAGTTTCTAAGAATGCCATGCCTTTCTTTGAAAGGATTTAAACATGCACAAAAATCTCTTCAAAGAAACGATTGTAAAATTCCTAGGATACTGGGTAGGAAAATCAAGTGCGGCATAAAATATGGAAAACAGACTTTCTTTTATGGTAGGCTATATAGATATGTAGACCAGTCAGCTGGAGGTTAGCATGAGAATGACTGATACTTGTCAGTTTTATTTGTTGGTATGGAAACACGAACTCTCTTTTCAAAATCTGGTACTCGGATATTTGGAACTTACTCTTTTAAAGGTTGTTAAGGAGGAAGTTGGGGAGATGATGAGATTTGGTGAAATGCTCATTTTCTCATGAAAGCCTGATGGCTGTAAGAGATATGCAAGCACTGAAATGCCAAGAAAAAAATAAAAACAAACAAAAAGGCAAGAGAACACATGAAATAAGATGAAATAATCCAATATAAAATGTATACAAACTGCGAAGGTGAAGAGAGAGAAGTGGCAGTGTCATGACAATTAAAGAAGAGAATAATAAAAGAAAACAGTAAAAGATGCCAATATGTACAGTTGAAAAGAAATTAGCAGAGAGTAGAAGTAAACATGGGCTGAATAACATAATTCAGCAAAAAGAACTTGGAAAGATCTGACTGGACCCACTTGTAAAAAGGGTTCTCGTTATAGCAAACCAGATGTTGTTGGAAGCCCTGACAACGACAAAAAAATTGTCGCTTGAGTTGAACAGCGGCCGCGAATGGCCGAACAGAGAGCTTTGGCAATGTAATTATGTTTTCTGGAGACTGTGTTATATATGTCATCTATAAACAAACTGGCAGACGAAAAAGGACATCGCCTGATGAACGGAAAGAGGGCCGACAGGTGGCTTCCAAAAGTTCACATGAAATGTAGAATTAAATTATGTAGCTCTTCAAAAGCTTTTTTTTTTTTTTTGGTGGGGAGGGGGAGAGGGAGCTGTTAGAGGTAACCTTTATTATTTTGCCATTATACTTGCACCAAGTAGCTAAAATTTGTGGTAAAACTTAAGTTGTGCGTGTTCGTGCGGCGACGCCTTGACTACTGCAGGCGTCTTCATTGCTGCCACCAGTATTGGTACTTGGTACCCCAAAGTTCGGCGACACGATGGGAAAAGGTGCAGAAACATGCACAAGTAACACTGCTGTGATACACGAAACAATGTTTTGAAAGAAGCTGTGGTCGTTGAACTCCTGAAGATACATCGAAATTACTCTTAAATTGCAACTTCGTAGGCTGTGCAGTTGTATTCCACATACCACAGTACTATCAAATTATCTTTTTTATGTAAAGCCAATTTGACGAGCATCCAAATGCTCTTCTCCAGCCCAGGCCCGGAGTAAACTAGAAAAAGAAAAGGATGGATGATGACAGGAGCTTCATCCCTAGAGGCAGTGCAAATACCTTTGTAAAGGTGAGGAAAAACTGTAAGAAGCAGAGAATTCCAGTGCCGGTAATTCACAAATGTCGCTACCAGCATCTTGAGATTTGTCAGTATATACCTCGAAAATTAACGTCTCATTCGCCAAACATTTCAGGGACTAGCTGAAATTCTTGCTTGACTGACAAAGCTCCTCTGATATTTGAGTCAGAAAGCCTGACTCTAGATATTAATGGTCAGTTATAGATCAGAATTTGAGAGTAGTCAATATCCATTACACGTTTACTGCCGTTGTTTTTCTCTTCCCGCCTACTGTTATTTTTCTGCTTTGGAGTAATAGAGAGAAAATAACGATATTGTTCCTCTAGACACCATGGGAATTCCAAAAACATAGTATGTAAATCCGTCTTTTTAAACGCTCGTATGCAAACTGGTATTTGACTTTTCGTTTACGGAAGGAGTAGCAGACAAGTGGTCTCCGAAGGCAAGTTTCCTGTTCTATTGGAACTCGGAATTTCATCTAAATGGCACCAGTTTCCTTATTCACAGTTGCATGAGTATTTGGAACAAGCTACTGCCTCATGTTGTAAGAGCGTCAAAATAAAACTCATTTTGTGGTTAAACAAATCAGATTGTCTAGTCGAAGATTATGGGCACTCTTAAGAGTGGTAACGAGCAGAAGATGCGATATTAGGAGAGATATTGGTAATATGTGAACATCGCCGCATAATTTTCCTCATAACTGATTCTCATTCGTACTGTCTTTTCTTTTGCAGTTGTATCAGATTATACGAAAGAAAGCGACTGAACAAACTGGGCCTCTCCATAGATAAATGATTTTGCATTATTTTATGATTATTTGCTTAAAGTAGAATATGAGTTCTTGTGTGTTTACACATGTGATAAGACGACTTTTAACAGAGTTGCACTCAGTCGTTATGAAGAGGTCTCACATACATGTGAATTCCTTTAAGAATGATTCTTAATGTGCAGTGCTGTCTCCAAGTGCAGTGACAGCAACACTCAAAATGGTTTTGACTTTGGCGTCGTTGTGTTGGGAATGTGTCGTGTGGCATGGCGTTCTTCATTCGATTATATAAATACTTTACTGCATAGATTGTCATTTGAATATCGCTCTTGGTGATAACATCATTAGAATTTATTTCTTTTAAGTTGCTTGCAACTCATACAATTGTTAATTTAAATAAGAAACCAAGGGCAAAATTTGAAGAGACCAAATAAAACGTGATCATATTCAAGCTCTTGATTTCAGTGTCACAGATCATTCTTGAGCTTCGTTATTCAATATGTGGAGACGTTTCCTACAATACAAGTTCGGAACATAACCTTTTTTTTGTGGTATCTGTTTTACAGGCGAGTTCAAAAGGTCATTAGTTGACAATGCTTCACTATCTGTTTCCAAGACTTGCAAAGTTACATAACAGACGGCATGGTAACTAACTAGTATTAAACGCTAACGAGAAATATCCCGATGGCGTTTCTTTTGAAGGTAGAGTATCTTATCGTTTCAAAAGCCTCAAGCACCGCTTTCAAAGATTCACCAGTTTATGTGCGAACACTTTTCACTTTTTGAATTGAAATGCTGCCGACCGGAAGAGGTCTAGTTTCTTTCCCAACATAATTTCTAAAACAGAAATCTAAATGTTCTGTTTTTAAAAATCAACCCTCTTTCCAGTGACACTAGTCCTGTTTCCACTCAAAATACTGAGCACCAAAATGAGGACGGACACTTTTATCATACTAGATCCTTCCCCTTGGTTTTTCTGTTTTATTATACTGTTTATCTGCGTATACATTCATCTCACTGATTTTTTTTTTCATTTGATTATGCCTTCGCTACTTTTTTCCCATGTTATCTCGCTTTTTCCACATGTGGGCACTGTTTTACGGAAGTTTGCTTTGCAAGTTAATAGCAGTTTTGTTAGTGCCATATGAAAGTTTACCCATTGTGAATAATGGACATAAAAAGGTTTTTACTGCCATATGATTACTATTCACTCGTTGCTGAAGTGACATATCTTTCTTTGGCATTTGGTCTCCCAAAATGATATCTAAGAGAGAATCTTTCCCACAGGCCGCGAAAAATTAGAACTTGGTGAGGTACGCATTAAAGTTGTGTTGGAAGCAGATGGAACCCAGGTCGAAGACGCAGAGTACTTTTGCACCCTGCCGGAAAACACCGTCTTCCTCCTTCTACGACAAGGGGAGCACTGGTACCCTGCCGGCGTAGAGGTCCTAAGACAAGGTAAAGTAACCCATTTCACATTCATATATCTTCCGCTGTTTCTTGCCTGTGGATATGTGTGTGCTGTTTCTCACCTTTTGTAAAGCTGTGATGTTTCTTTCAATCTTGGTGTATTTGTTCATGTAGCTTCCAACGTTGGCCGTCTATATTCGTTTTACTTATTGTTTTTGTCGAGATGTCAGGGTTACCTTTACCTCACTTATTAGCTTTTATTGATATTCGTTGTCCTTGTTTTCCTTTTGAATTTCATTTTTATGCTTTCTTTTTATTTTGGCTCTGAAGTTATAGGCTCAAAAAATTCCAAATTTGTTAGGATCATGTTCATAAACGTGCAGTGAAGAAAAGTAAAGCAGAAAAATAAAAAAGTCAAATAAAACCATGGAATAATAATCAGTGTGGTATTCAGAGGCAGAGAAGCACTCTCTCTCTTTACCAGTTTTGTATTTTTTCATTAACAAGAGTTAAGGTGTCTCTTAGAAATTAAATGTTAAGTAGGCAATACCCGATGCCCTCAAGGATGTTTTTCATGTCTCATTTCTGATGAGTGGTGTTTAAGAAGGGCCGGAAAAAGCGATGTAGCCGTACAAGATCGGAAACTGGATATGACCCATGGAAGAGTTTCTTTCCGAACACATTTTCTGCCTCGGCTGAGATTCTGCTAATTATGTTCTTCCTGCTTTAGTACCTCTGCTGTTTTCGCTACTTCCCTCACTTGGTCTCTTTATCCTCTGTCCTTCCATTTGATGCATAATGAATTTCAGCTGAACTGCAGATTTTGGCACTGACAGGCATACGGAGCTTGGTATATGTCGATTCTTTAGGAATCGTTGCAAGTGTTAAAAACATAGATGTTCTTCTTGCAGAAACACTGAAATTTTTTGTGTGAAATTTTACGCCAAAATTTAAAAATGATTAAAGAAATTCTTCAGTTAGTTAAGCGAATCATTCGTTAACCCTCAAATTCTTGATGTGGCAAGAGAGGGCACTCTTTGTAGGCCTCTGTCTTATTTCATGAATTGAATTTTTAAGTTCCAAATGAAAGGGGAAATGAAGGCCATAAGGTCGAAGGTGCAAGTAAAATGTTCACGCGTAATACATCGCCAAAATTGCAGTTACGCATCGTATTGAAGAATAAATGAAAAAGAAAGAAAGAAAAAAGTTACTGCTAAACTAATGACACTATTTCAGAGAGACGAAGATGGCTCTTGATAGACGGAGACAGGGTGATGAACACTAGTAGAAAGTGACACAAAATGGAGATCCCCCATCGATTTTTGGTTCAGTTCATGTCAGTGACCATGATTGGCCATGTGAAACTTAGATAACTTTCTGTTTAGATATCAATCAAACAGTCAGTTTGTTTACGTGTGAACTTGAAACTGAGTTGCATGTATCAGAATGCGTACGGTTACTTTGAGTTCAAGGGATTTGATTTTTACCAATTGTTCTTAGAGAAGGCTTTATCCCAAGAAACGAATACTTGTTGATTTGAACTGCATTTTGTCACTTTGTGAAACGCTGAATTTCATTTTCTTATTGCTGCCAAACGGCAAGCAGAAACTGATAAGATCTGAATCACCATTGCTTTAGCTTTTCCATAAACGTTTATTAATTAGTGATTTCTCAAAGATATTTGTTTTCTTGCGCCAAAATTTGCATTGAGGTCAAACGTTGACTTCCACGCAGCACACTATCAGCAGTGTTGCTGTCCGTTAGCCTGGTGCTCACGGAACATGAACTCATCACGAAAATACTCTACTTTTGTTTTGTATTTTTCTCATCTATTCTTCCAGAAAATCAGTCCATTTTCACATTCTTGATAACACTTCAAATGTTTCGATTGAAGTCCATTTCCCATGAGCTCTTGATGCGAATCGACAGTAGTCCACATATTATCAGAAGCATGTAGCAGCATCTAGAGAAGACTCGAAGCTCTTTGACAGCACGAATTTCTGGTGATGGCACTGGACGCTAGTTGTAGCCCCACAAGGGAATTGCATGAGAAGATGACGATATTAACGATACAGCTGATAATCAGAGGACTCTTTTAGGTTAGGTGTGGGTGGTACAAATAAATGATTATTTTGTTGCTCCACTAATGATTTGTTAATGAAGGGGAATAATGGTGGTATATGATTAAATAACTGATTTCAGTCAATGGTTCTTCAGGTAAAATTGTTTTTCAAGATGAAGTTAGGTCTAGAATAAAAAGAGAAAAAGAAAGCAAGGTTGGTATTTTTCAGTTATCAGATTAAAAAGACTCAAATTCAAGAGAAGACTGACAAGCTTCTTTTCTGCTATCTCTGTTCTTCAGTTTAGCAGGTAGAATTTGGCTGGAATCTCAGTGGATAAGAAAATCTCCAATCGTTTTCACGGGCGCAAGTTAGAACTTTCCTTTCACATATATATATATATAATATATATATATATATATATAATATATATATATATATATATATATATATATATATATATATATATATATATATATATTATATAATATATATCTAATAAAAGGAGCCCATAAAAACGCCAAAAGATAGGAAGTTAGTACTGTGTATATCGGAGAACAGCTAGCTGCCTCGACAGGCAAGTATGAATGAAATAAGAATTTCAGAAAAGTGGTATTTACACCAAGGGTTGTTCCAGAGGTCAGCCGTTATGTCACTCCAGATGATAGCTTCATGATCTTCATAATCGCTGGTTGGAGGAAGATTTTATCTGTAATATCTGAGGCCCAAGCTCCTTTTGAGAGGTTCATCGTACTTCTTTGTTTTATCAGTGCTGACCTCTGGAACTCTTGGGATAAATACTGCTCTTCTGTAATTCTTATTTCATTCACACTTGCCTGTCGAGGGAGACAGTTGCTCTCCGAAATATATAGCATTAACTTCCTACCTTTTGGCGTTTTTATGAGCTCCTTTTATTAGATATATATTATATATATTATATATATATATATATATATATATATATATATATATATATATATATATATATATATATATATATATATATATATATATATATATATATATATATATATATATATAATATGCATGCAGTTGTTAAATAGTTTTCTAAGGATAAAAGGAAAAGTTGAAAATGACCTCATATATAGTGGCAAATATGTAATGTATATTATACTGTGCATCATATAACATATGTGTAGGAGACAGACTGTGAAAATGGGAAAGTTTTATGCACAATAAAAAAATAAGAGGAAAAGGAATTTAACTGTTATAGGATATTTCACCTGTGGGTTGGGTTACAAAGCATCTTTGAAGTATGTAGATGTGACAAAGATGGGTATTCATTCAGTGCAGAATAGAGAGTTAGCATTTTTGGGTATCTGCTGTAGATGAATCCTAGCTGGACGAGTTATATAGCAAAAATAAAAACCAGTGACTATCGCAAGAGAGAGATATTTTTCCCAGTCTATGAGTCTTTTCCAGCGAGGATTCGTGTCCTACTAGAAGCACCCAACAAGTCCTTTCTCTTTCCCATAGTTAATAGGAAGTGGTCTGTCTTGAACTGTGATAGTAATGCCTTTCTTTTTCCCACCAACGCAGAACCGTGTTGGAAAAGATGCCTCGTTCATAAACAGACTGACAGAAAGCGTTCTGCCTCACTGAATGCGCTCCAATTTTGCTCAGGTCACTTCATTCCAGGTGTAGTTTATCTATGACGTCTATATCGTTCCTCATTGTTGGCATATGACACTGTAAATAGCATACCCCTCTCAACAGGAGGTCGCAGACAAATTAGTTTACCCTTAAGGATTACAGATACAAGCACCATATCTTGTAGCTCATCAAATTCATATCAGTCATTCGACACTTACACTGTTCAGTTCTTGGAGAGTAAGTAACGCGTGTAAAGTAATCCATTCTATTTAGATTTGCTCCTGCTTGCTAACATTTCATTGAATATATACAGGCTTGTATCTACTTCTAAACACCTTTATTTATATATATATATTTCAAAAATTTAAATGGATGAGGATTGAGGATCAAAGTTAAGTCATTGTCAGGAAAAGTACTTTGGTTGAATGAAAGAATGATCTCTGTATTCATTCAATACAGGGCTGATTATAGGAGGGACTTGAATTGACTCTAACTTCATTGTAAATTTCAGATATAGTTTAATGCGTAGGCGTGATGAGCGTTAGTTCTGTTAAGTTATTTGCACTGCATTCGGTGCAAATGACGAACCAGAACTAACTTAGAACTTTGCATTCCATTTCACGCGCAATTTGACTTCGATCCCTCCCATGATTCATTGTGTACAGGTGGATTCTTTCTTAACAATCTTATCACTGTTTTCCATAGGAACATTTTTTTAAGGTCATCATTAGAAGAACTTTGCTGTGTTTTCTACCATCTTTATCGATGGCATTTTAGTTATAAGAATAGCCTTCCCGAATTACAAAGGAAACTGACATTCCAATTTTATGCCCTGAGCAGCGGGCTTTCTCCCTTTCTTGAAGCGGGCCTCTACTTCCACCCCCTGAAATTACTCCAAGGGTTTACAACATTGCTTTATCACGTATCTAAGATGGTTAATCAGAGACATCAGATGTTCTTTAGCATGCAATCATCTATACAAGCTTAACTTTGTCATGATTTAGTCAGATGTTTTGTTGTGATATTAAATTAAAAGCTACAGGTACAACAGAGTAGAATCACCCCGATGTAGTAGATTGCTAATCATCTAGGACCTAGTTATAGCTTAAAAATGTGTTGCTACCATTAACACGGACAAACTATAACATTACCTCAATATATAATTAGTTGTTTACATTAGCATGACCCACCCTTGCTATTAGGATAACAACCTCAGAATTCCGTAATTCCGAAATGGTTATGCACTAGCATTTGGCGACGACGCAATGTAGACACAAGGAATCATTTCTTTCTGAACAGCTTTTGTCAGACAAAATCATCCGCCTATAACTGAGTGGCTTTTCCCGGAGTGGGGGCCCTCGTGGTCTTTATGCCTTTTAATGTTGTTGTAGAATAGTCCAGTTTCTGTGTTGCCACTGTGTGGAGAATTTCTTATTGACTCCGTGGAGACGAAATGGTCATCCACCGCTTGTTCTTCCTCTAATAGCGGGTGAAATGACACATCTCTTTGGACGGATTTGATCCCGTGTGGCATGTTTATGTTTGTTAAATTGCATGAACACAAGAGGGCTACAAATGATGCCATGCGCAGGATACGATTCTTCTTCGAAGTACTCCCTTAGACGTGACGCTCCATTTCCTAGGGAGGTTTTGCAGATGAAGTCCCAACAGACATCCGGGAGGAGGCAGGCAGACCAACTGAGTGGTGTTACGGCAAGAGTACGCCTACAAACGTATTGACTCATGTAACAATACCTCTGGGGCTCAACGTAATGTGCTGCTGTGACCTTAGGAACTGTCGTCGTTGCAAGAGAATCCAGCATTCTTTAATTGCTTCAGATAAGTAGCCTAAGACCAAGCTGGAGCAAGGGCTCAGTTCGCACTTAACATTTTATGTATCTGGCAGCTTTCTACGTGGTAAAAGGCACGTCAGTAAATTGTCCCTGTTGTACACTTCATGTTTTGATTAAAATACCATTCGCTTTCATATGGCTCTTTAAGGGAAGCATTACTGAAAATACATAGCCGACAAAATTTAGGAGTAGATTACTGATAACTATATGATTTTACCTACTGAAATCCATTTTATAACATAATACAACAGGACCATTGCATGATCAGAAACACCCATATATATTATATATATATATACATATATATATATATATATATATATATATATATATATATATATATATATATATATATATATATATATATATATATATATATATATATATATATATATATATATATATATATATATATATATATATATATATACATACATCGGTACAAAATATTTCCCTCATACACCTGACGTACAAATTGTAATGATCAACTGAAAAATGGCAGCAGCAGAAGTTTTTAGGAATGATTGGTAACATAAATTATCATACGTCTGATTGTATCAGTTAGACATTTTATCTACGGAAGTGTTCTGTATTCTTTTTTTTTTCACGGAAGTGTCCAAGAAATATTCTCTTTGGTAGTATTATGCAGGATTGACTTATAGCCATGCAAACGTGTTCCATCATATTAGGCTCCCAGTCATCATTGTTTTCGACTAAATGCAAAAGCCATTTAAACCCTCGTCGAAAAACCTTCAGAAAATCTGGATTGCGCACACACTTTCATTATCACATAGAACTTTTTCATGAAGACAGAATATCAGTACTGAGCAGGTGGCATTTCCCTAGGCTCTCCTCTTGTGGTGAAACGAAACAAGAAGTTTCAGAGTGTCTGTCTCTTAAGGTATCATGAACGCACTCTGCGTGTGTTTATTTGTGAACGTATGACTGTGGCACTGAGTTTGAGTGTGTGCCAGTGATCTTCCATTCGATTTCAAAGTGTGACGTTAGCGATGACGTCTTGCATTATCTCTGTCTTCAAAGAAACACTTTTGATTGCACCTTTGCATTTCTCACATTCCTCTTGTCTGGATTCTTGGGGAGATTTCATTCCCTGTAGTTTGCATAAAGGTTTCTGTGATGAGTATACAGCAGTGCAGGAGCCAGCTCATGTTCCGAACGACGCCTGTGATAGCCTGAAACCACACGCCCAAGAAAAACGACTTGTAGTACCAGAACCTGTAACATTGCTCCTCAGATGAATGAGATACACTGACAAAAATGACATCAGTGTTACTAGCTTAATAAAGCCCAGTAAAATGGAAAATAATTAAAACATGAGCCATAGGAAAGCATGATGCATCGGCAAAATAACTGTAACGATGACCAATAATATTCAGTGGAAATAGTTACGATATAGCATAAAGAAATCCAAGACGAGCAAAGTAAAATCGCTTCTTGTAAAAGCAGTATGCTCCGTGCAAAAAAGCCGCCAAGCGCCTTTTGAGAGCAAGATGCAATGGCAAATACCTAAACATTGCAACTTAGAAAAGCAGAATGTCATGAAGAAAGCTGTATCTGTGCAATATCTATGCAACATTACCGTTGTGAGCCTAACCCGTTATCAACAAAACTTTTGACGACGAGCAGTGCATGGTTTAGAGGGAAAAGGTCACTTCCTAGATTCTTTTAGCCATTGTGAATATGATACATGAAATCATTTGCTTGATAATAGGTCACGTGTTAGATAGTGATCCTTCTAAATATCATTATTGCTATCATTGGCGTTGCTCTCTAAAATGAGTAACATTTTAATGGAGTCATTCTACAAAGCTAGCTTCCTCGGAATAAAATGATCCTGAATTAAGTGAAAAAAAAAAGGTACGAGGACAAGGAAATAACACGTTTGTAGCAAACAAATATGAAATTGGAGCTTTGTATAATATCTGTTTACATTCAGTGTAAAAACCTGACAGGATGACTAGACGTTTCGATGTCCATCACAAGTACCGCTGTATAAAAATGAAGTTAATCTATGAAAATTCTTAGACTGTGTATACGATGGACATCGAAACTTCTAATGATACTGACGGGCCTTCACACTTGATATGAACATTTATAACACAATTTTTTTCCAAATTCCTTACTTATTTGTTACAAATGCGCTATTTTTATTTTTATGTGCTTTTGATACCAGCTTGGTCTCTCTCTCTCTCTCTCTCTCTCTCTCTCTCTCTCTCTCTCTCTCTCTCTCTCTCTCTCTCTCTTTCTCTCTGAATGCTTTAAGAACAGTAAAAGAATGAAACTCTACTTCTTCACATCAGTTTGTCCTCCCAAAATTCGAATGTTCCAGACGATCAGCTGATGGGACAATCTTAGACGCCACTAGACTGGGCCTTGGCAGGCAGTTTCACTTAATGAGAGACCGAAAATTCATTTTATGTAAACTGTCACTCACACGCTCGTACACAAAATTATGTTTTATATATATGTATATATATACATACATACATATATATATATATATATATATATATATATATATATATATATATATATATATATATATATATATATATTGTATAATACTGTACTGTACTTCTGTTTTCTGTTTTCTTCTGTTAACTGTGCACCCTTTCATAAGTTGGTTCCAACAGGTGGAACCTATTGTTTTCATTTACCTAACACACAGGACCACATGTTACAAGCTAACGCCCCTATCTCCTACCTACCACCACAAAGCAAAGGTAAACTCTAAAATCTTTACTCAACCTTGAGTATACTTATAGAGTCTGTCTTATTTATTTTGTCGTATTAATTTGCGTAAGGATGAATTCTCCTATATATATTAAAAATATCAGCCCCAGACATGTGCTTCTCAAAACCCTTGGATAACACGAGACAAGTGGGCTGCTATAAATTTCAGTTCTGCCAGTTTTCGATAGTCATTGAAAACACAGCAATAACAAACAAAAGGAAATAAGAACTGGTACAAACATGAGAAAATGGCAGAAATTCTGACCAATCAAAAACACAGGGACAAGGTTTACGTTAAGCACATTATTTGCTGTGCTAGGATTGCCTCTCACAACATAAAACAACAAAGAATGATTTCAAACTCCTGAGTAGCTTGGAAGTGTCTCATAAACGAACACCAACACATCACATATACATGGAGAAGAGGTATACATTATATGTGAACGGGCAGAGGTGTCCCAGATAAGTGAAATATGACTGATTGTACATACATATTCAGTTGCTGAAACTTGAGGTGGTATGTTTCCACCAAGAACCTCCCTCCTTACAGAATGTCAGACTTTTTTCAAAATGACTCTCCTGACAATCAGTATTTAAATATTTCGTATAATAAAGGGCACATCACTACATCACTAAAACTTGCATAGAAACAGTAACTAAAAATCTAGACCTGGTTTTTCTGGGTTTTCAAATAGAATATTTACACATTACATAGGAATTTATCCCTCAGCTATATAAAAGAACTTCCTAAATGCTCCTTTGGCAGTTCATACAAAAGAACTGGGTGCCTGGCAGGGTAGCTCTTTAAATCAAGCACTGGATTGAATGTAAATGACCTGCTTCCAGCAGAAAATTTTTCATGGGATGAAGCACCGATTCTGGCATGTAACTATGGCCACTTTAATTAAGGGATCTTAGGCATTAAGCATGGACATTTCACAATATCACCTAAATTAGAACAAAAGCCTTGCTAGGCTCATAACTGCCTTTATACTTTCTGAGATACTAATCTGGCAGGAGGTGAGAGGAACCCTGAGCCTCAGTGGGAGTATCAGCCAGCTTTGCTGTGGCCCCATACACTCCTCAAGACTACTTCCAACGACTGTTCATGGAATCATAGAACCATTTGTGCTTAGTCCAAATAATGGCCAAGGTCTGTGGTCAATAAGTAGATTTTAGAATGAGTTATCCTTGATACAATACATACACATGAATCATAAATGTCATACCTCTATCTGTTACTTAAAAAAAAGAAAGCAGATTAGGTTTCTGAAGCTTTAGTATGGCAATTTATAGGATCTCCCAGCACTGATGGTCGTTGCATTTTTCAAGACAAACACAGAAGGCATTTGGAATCTGCTCAGCGGATTAACGACACGATTCAGTGTGCACTGGTGTCCACATCACTTTATTTATTCCAGAAAATAATTTTTTTTCTTGATGTTCCAGATTTGAGTAAATATTTTTAAATGTCTCAAAAATTCCTTCCACGACTCCCGGATTCTTTCATCTCCTTTGCTTAGCATGTAGAAAAATTCCCACTGTTCATGATATTTGCTATGTAATTTCAGTGTTAGGGCAATGACGGAAGATTGATTTTTTAATATTGCATTTCATCTAATTTTCAGTTGCAGTTTAGCCTGCTCATATTCTTACTTGCACTTTACTAGTAGTTTCACTGAATCCTGGTCGACACTTTGAGGATACGTGTATGAGCATGCATACAATCTAAGAAAGCTATTATATACTACCCCAGCAAAACAATATATAAATTGCAAAAGTTTTATGTACCTAAAGATATGATTTTATTTAAGTCATATATTCCAGAATTTTTGCTCACCTATGACTGGAATACTCTTCTCTAGCTTGGATGTCAGTAGCTTTCAAGGATTTTTAACTTTTTGCTAGAAGTGGCTGTTTCCTTTTTTCTGGCAATGATAATTATGAGTTAGACCATAGACGAAATGTATACATTTTGGCAATCTAACACAACTTCTATTTGGATAATGAATTTCCAGGAACGCCATAACTGACATTTCTCTTGCATTGGCTTTGGTCTTGTTTCTGTAGTGCTGCAGAATATAATTCCTGTTTTTCTTTATTTGCTAGTCCCTGTGTTGCAAGAACTTGTGCCGTATAGGCTACTTGCTGTGCAGAATATGAGCATCCATCCACATTCTGTTGAATGGCTACATTATCACAACCACTTTCTGAGTTCTCTCTCTCCCTTTGCTGTGGAACCGCATCATGCCATTCTGAGTGTGTTACTGCAGTTTTTGAAGCCAGAGTTTTATTCGTATGCGAATATACATTTTGTTATTCCTTATTTTCTTTTTCACTTACGAGGATTCTATTCTATGGTCTTTTATGCTCGTTCTTAATGAATATCTGTCTGTTTATCTATCTAACTATCTATAGGATGGCTGGATGTATGTATGTATGTATGTATGTATGTATGTATGTATGTATGTATGTATCTATCTCCCTAGCTATCTATCATCTATAAAATTCTTGTTGTTTTGCAAGGTCTGTACCCTGGGACACTTGGTGATTGTGACGTCGTGTAGAACAATGATGATGCAACTGTTGAAACTGGCCATAAAAAGAAGCTCTTCCTCCATTAAGGGAGCATTTTCTTCTTCAAGGGGATTCCGCAACCCCTTACCAGGCACTCCTGTGCCTTGGGAAACGGCCTTTAGTGCCTAAAGCCATTGGACTTCCCAGGAATTCCCGTTGGTAACACTTAAAGCTACTTCAGTAGTATTTGCTCATGGACTGACTTTGGGAGAAGGGCGTCGACGTATTGCTCATAATCATTCTTTGTAGGTACATGAAGTGGCTGATGCCGGGGAAGTTTTCTACCGCGAGATTTCAGACTGCTAATGATTCTCGCTTGAAGTTTGATTGGTGTCGCCCTCTGCTTACTGAATTAAATGTTGAAAACGATTCACTGCCTTAATTTACTGTTTAACAATTACAGCTAGGCATAGACAACAATTGTGAAAGAAAACTTAGGAGAAAAAAAATCCATGGGTAAACCTACGTTTCCGTGGGCTCAAAACAATGATTTTAAGATAGAGTTTCATTAATAGCATTAGCGAGTCAGCATGATCCAGTTTACTTTGTACTGAGTGTGTTACGAGGTGTTTCCGAACCGATGCTTTTGTAATCAATTTAATTTTTTTGCCAAGAGGCAAGACCTTGATCAAAGCCTATTATTTTGCGTGTCGGCATCTTGTTTTGTATAGGTTCTTGTAACCTGGAAAAGTCTGAATTTTGATAAATACTGAGAAAAAACAAGCATCAGAAAAAATAGCAGAGAAATTTACTATCCTAGTTCAAACATATTTTAAATACAACACCCATGAACAGTAGGAGTCTTACGTACACAGTAGAAAATATTGTGATGACCCTGGGTGTCTGGATCCTCACAACAAGTTTGATAGTCATTGGCGACATCAATGTACGCAGCAATAGTAATTGCTTAAATACAATTGTCATCAGGCATACAGATACCGTTGCCAGATGGGCACTTTTGCACTGTTTGGTGGTCTGACAGGTTAAGAGCCGAAAGAACCACGTGCCTCAAGTTGAAGGGAATGTTGGTATTTTGGAAATTGGACCTTGCACAGCATATTTAGACTTCAGGTTTTGACATAGATATTACATGCAACTTTCAGTATCTTATTTGACCTCAGATCCAACGCCTACCTCTGTCTTTAACTTGAAAGATATTACATGCAACTTTCAGTATCTTATTTGACCTCAAATCCAACACCTACCTCTGTCTTTAACTTTAAAGATATTACATGCAACTTTCAGTATCTTATTTGACCTCAAATCCAACACCTACCTCTATCTTTAACTTTAAATCCCACTCGAATTTCTTGAATATTTACATACTACATTTTTTCTCTTGTTTGCAGCTTATTGAAAGGTTGCTAAAGGGGTGACTTAATTAAAGACATTATCTGATTATTCTTTAATAATCTGACTTCTACAAAAGCTGGAAAGAATACTCGAGCAAATTATTAGAAGTGAAAAGGCAAACATATTGACTTCCATCTTAATGGAACAGAGCATAGCAAGGACCTTAGAAGGTAGATCATACAAAGGAACCAGGAGGGCCAGCCATTTACCTAGGACTTCTGAAATACACTGTGATGTCTTACTGACTCAAATGCACAGGAAACAGACAGATAGTCACGCAAACTACTAGCACATGAGGTGGCGCTCAAGGTATTTAAAATAAATGATTGCATATATATAGACAAAAGCGCAGATTAACAGCTTTCAGCCAGATAAAGAATTATAGTATCTGAATTACTCTTCATAACTTTTTAGTACAAACCGCAAATTAATCTCCGAGGAAGTTTGTTTTGAATTATGCAGAATGAAATGTTAAACGAACGAATCACTCTCCTTGTATGTTTTAGGTGTAATAAAAGAATTTGCTCTTAAGTTCTGAGTGCATAAACTGGATTTCTAGACTTCTCACTACTCAGTGGTGTCCGCGTCTTTCTTACCTGCTTATCCTTTATCTCTGTCTTTCGAAAAGGATCTTGTTGTTGGACCTGTATTCTGGTGCTGACTCTTGCTCCTTTGAATAGTTTTTTCCCCAATGCATACAAAGCCCATTTCGACCCCCTGTACTGGAGATGGTGGCCAAGAAGAGGGAACACGGGAAGTTAAACGTCATTCTTACAGAAAGCTACTGGAAACTCACTGTCGCGTGTTCAAACACTTCACATATGGGAATTATTATTATTATTATTTCAGTAAATGAAACCTATTCACATGAAACAAGCATACAAGGGCCATTGACTTGAAATTCAAGCTTCCAAAGAATGTTGGTTTCAATCTCCCATTGCAGACCCCACACTGCAGCAGTAACTGATCACGATAAAGAGCCAGTGATTTTTCATCGCCCTGGGGGAGACGCGAAGCCGCGACATCTGAGTGGCACTAATCACTATACCAGTAGACCAGCTATATACAGATACTTCCGAGTGACTGATTAATTTCTGTAAGCTGGTGTTGCTACGGCTACAATCTTGGACTCGAAATAGATGATTTGGACCAAGTACGAAAATATACCCTAAAAAAGAGCCAGTCTTTGTCTGTCAGTGTGACACCTCTTCAGTAACATGCAAACACTTGTTTCTGAAACAAAAAGTTAGGACTTAGAAGTATGCACATAAAGAGTCAGATCACCTGTTTTGCTGGCCATCCCTCATTTGGGTAAGCAAGTGAGATAAAGGCAAGACGGTGGTTAGTGTCAGGCTCTCCTGGAAACAACGAAGGATGATGATATGTTGGTAGGCACTTGGGTCTGGCTGGGAATAAGAAGGCATGAACAAATAATTTGTACCTATGAAGCTATGTATATTTTAATAGCATTAGAACTTTGTACTTCTGTCTGTCTGTCTATTTACGTACCATTTTAGAATACTGACCCACATTCTATATCTAGGGAGTACATTGTTCACATTTACCCTGTAGGTTATTGTTACAGTGCTGTTTGAGGAAGTGTTAAGCAGCACTTCTTGAGGGTCAAGACCCTAAATGTATTATATTCTCTCATCTTTCGAAAGAAAAGTCACTATGACTAGGATGTCGAGTAGGTTGAAGTCAGTATCATGAATGTGATGAACAGAAAGAAGTTACTTAGAAAGAGGGATCACCTTTAGGATGTTTCAACTTCCTTTCAATTCCAAAGGACAGACTATGAAGTACAGATGAGAATGAATCTTCTTTCCAGTGTATATTGTCAGAAAAACATAAGTATTAAACCATAGCTCTGTCCTTCCTTCAACATTCACATTCACCTCTTCATGAAAAGTCACAGGATTCTCCGATTTTTTTTTTTTGCCACATTTTACTTAAATGGCAAAATGATACACACTGTCCACACCTTCGCTTGGGCAAAGTCGAAAGTTGCTTATTCCCCCAAACCAAGCAACCAGTTATGACTCACAATCATGTTCAGGAACTTGTTCAAACTCACTGGGGCTTGGCCCAAGATAGAATGAATGTTCGTTTGATTATCTAAAGAGACAGTCAGACAATCTGAAGATCTCACAAACTGTCAGGAAATAACTAGGATTACCTCTTGGAGGACTTGAAACACCCATCTCTGAGCTCTTGGCTGGAAGGAGAAACTCCTCTCAGGCCAAAACAGAGATCAGTCACTATCTGTGAAACACTGACCAAGAGTAACTTGGGTTCTGCCAGGTTAAGGTGGTCTTTGAAAATTTTATAAAGCTATTTCTTTTGAAGTCTTCTGAAAAAGAACACAGCACCTTCGTTTACATGCATTGGGTATTGTTGATCCCAAAGATAATGGTGAGTAGTCCTTCTTTACAGAATGCAGAGAACTACCTGTGTAAATTACATTAAGATGATGAAAGGAACATGTTACGTGTTTCGGAAAAACGTGGTTTTATGAAGTTTCAATATTAAATTACTAACGACGTTAAAAGTGCAGATCTTGAGCAAAAACAGTGTTCGGTGCTCATTTCTGATGCAATACACTTAAACTGAGGTAAAATTAAGCTACTTGATAGAAGTTTGTATGAACTTAATAGTCTGGGAAAGCATAGACATTTCATAGTTGAATAAGTATAGTCATGAATACAGCTAATCAAATTTAAAATGATTTACCTG
The DNA here is from genome assembly GCF_040412425.1 of Macrobrachium rosenbergii. Classification (NCBI taxonomy): domain Eukaryota; kingdom Metazoa; phylum Arthropoda; class Malacostraca; order Decapoda; family Palaemonidae; genus Macrobrachium; species Macrobrachium rosenbergii. The sequence continues at coordinate 14,754,922 of NC_089754.1, forward strand.
TCAAAAATAAGATTTAAGGTGTTGGTCACACTAATATGAAAACGGTTACACTTTCATGCTGGGATTTACATGACCCATAGGCGATTACTTGGGACGAGATGAGAGTAGAATAATTTCAATCTCCATCAATTAACAACAAAGAGGAAGAAAACACATGGGTGTATGGCTGTGGTCATTTTTATGCTGCTTTCGTCTGAAGGAACTTCTGGGTTTACAGACTTGCATATCTCTGTTTTCTGGTGGGTGAATAGATTTACCGTGTGTAATTCAAGATACTAAAGGCCCATAGTAAACATTACGAAGTTTTTTTTGTTATAACGTCCATGTAATTGTTTAGTGTATATATATATATATATATATATATATATATATATATATATATATATATATATATATATATATATATATATATATATGTATGCATTTGTATATATACACATATTTACATTAATATATATATGTATATATATACATGTACAGTATATATGTATATATATATGCACAGTATTTACATTTATATATATATATTATACATATATATATTTATATATATATATTAATGTAAATATGTATATATTTGTATATATATGTATTATATAAATACATGGTTATATAAGTAACTGTTTGGCATATGTATATATTTATATATTTACATATATATATATATATATATATATATATATATATATATATATATATATATATATATATATATATATATATATATATATATATATATATATATTAAAATTATTTTACATACATATATATACACATTTTATATATATATATATATATATATATATATATATATATATATATATATATATATATACAGTATACACATATTTGTGTGTGTATTTATGTATGCGTGAGTTTATTGTGCGACTGCTTATATAATTATGTGCCTACATCGTACGTATCTGTACATACGTAGATATGTATGTATGCGTGTAGCTTTGTATGTATTTGAGTAAATGACCATGACAGAATATTCAACAGTGTTCATATTTTGTTCAGTAAAAATTTGTTAAAATATCTTATGTTGATATTTATAAATATATCTTTATTCCTTCAGTTTCATCATAATAATTTAGGTTTTCCTGTGTTTTAAATTCTGCTTGAATATGCTAATATATATATATATATATATTTCCATAAGAATGTGATTTTCTTGTAATAAAAATTTTGCAGATGAATCTCTCAGATGCTATGAAGATTAACTTTGGATTGGCTGATCCCAGTGTGTTGATGCTATCTATTGCTGTATATTACTCTCCCTAAGGTCTTGAAATCTGATTATAATATAAGAGTTGTTTCAGTATTTCGTGATAGTGATGATTAAAAGAGGAAAATAGCAATTCATCGTGCTAATGTTCTCGAGCTACAATTCACTGTTCTTTTTCACTGTATGGTTTGTATCATTTTCAAAGTTTCAGGTCTCTTGAAGTTATGTCCAAGTTGTTCTACTGAAGAAGGACTTTGTTCATTACATGTATAAGTCATGTTTTCAAAATAACGTTCTGTATTTCACTGTCAATTTTAATTCAAATCATATTGGTATAACCTTTGCTTTGTAAACAGGTCGTATAATGTCATGTCACTTTTATGAATGACTGAATTCAGTGATAAATTAAGCTAAACTCACACTATTGGTTTTCATGATAAACAAATCTGTTGTTAAGTCACTGTATGGCCAATGTAAGAGTAGCCGTGTTTTTTTAAGTTCTGTTAAAAATTTGCCTTTTAATTGTTTTTATTCCATCAATTATAATCAGGTTAATTACGTTTTTTACATTCTGTTACTCCTAATTTATAAGTGTGGGTATTTCTGCTTTTCGCATTTTCAAATGGAAATCAGGGCTAACAGAAGAATCTGAAAATGTTGACTGTCACATGAAAGAGATCTCCGCTGTACAAATATGGATGAATCACATATTCAGTCTCTGTTACAAAGAGTGCTATGTCCAAATTCTGTATGTTAATTCTGATTTGATGATATGAAGATTGTAATTTCAGTTTCCATTTCCCTTATGCTGATAGCAAATGTATGATATCCAGTTTTCACTTGGATCCAAGATGCTGTGTCACATGTCACTTTTTGGGAAAACTAAAACCAATATTTGGCTGAAAAATCTTGAAGCATGAGTAGGTGAAAAATCAAGAGGGGCTAAGGTTAATTAAGTATCTTTTGTAGTAAACTGAATAAGCAGCAGTTGAGAAGAAAGTACTAATTTCGGCTAATAATATTCTGTTAAAAAAAGATGTTTGAATTTTGAGTTTTCAGCACTAGAAATACACAGAGCTTTTACAGACACGATAAGGAGTTGTTTTTGATTTAGTAAATACTTTCTCGGTGGATGACAAGAACTTCAGCAGATGTTGATTGTTAGAAGCCCTCTCTCCCAGAAATGACTTTAAAAATTTTGTGTTAAGTCTCATTAATTTCACATGATCTGTTCCTTTTGATAAGGTCTGCCATTCCATTTAATTCACAAATATTTTGTAACAAGGTCAATCACTGAACAATTATTCTCTTTTAAGCTAGGTGACTGTGTCCTCAAAGAGTAAGGTAATGCTTTGTAAATGAACAATTGATCTGTCTAAATTTCACCAGATGCAGAATCATTAATAAAGTTCTTTGTCGTCCATTTTGGAACTGATCATGAATACCTAGACTCTACTAGGGTGAGTCAATGTTCACTATTTGAATTAGAATAACCAGTGTCATTAACAAGCTGCAGCACGATCCAGCGCGAGGCGAGCTTTCCAGGTTGACGCAGACACGAAGGCTTGGTTCCCTTCCAGTCCTCACAGCGAAGCTCTTTTCCTTTGCAACACTCTTACTACAAGGCTTTGCTCCTTTTTGACAACTGTGTCTACGCTCTCATACATCATCTTCAGTCACGCTCTGTTTGTAAGAACATTTATGATTAAAGAATGGATAATGCTGCAGTGTGGTTAATGGTACGCCATATAATTAAGATCTAGATATAAATAAAACCAAGTTTTGCATGGTTCTCTTTTGTCTTGTAAAGATGCTCTTTATTCATCTCGTATCATGGATATCATAAGAGTGACAGTAGCCTAAACTCCTAAGATTCCGTCTTCAACAATTATTTCCTAAAGCTTTATTTACTGACGCATATCTTATGTAATTAGTTCTGCCATCAAATTAGGCTAATCTATTTCTTTGTATTATGGTTTTTTTGTTTTACCTTTGATATAGAACATCTTACAGCTGTATTCTTTTTGTATTTTTGTGCTTAGATATTTTACACTTATATATGTTGTCTTTTCTTCATAGGATTTAAGCCGTTTATTTTTTATGATTCATGTCCATAACTGCTGGTACCGTCCTAAAGTGACTTCTGGTCAGGAAAAGCTTTATTTCCCTGTCAGCTCCAGCAGCAGCAACCTGGAGCACAGATATTTCATGTAGGCAAGATTGTCAAGCAAAGATAATGGAAGGTTTGAGCTGAATGGGGGAGCCCTTGCCTTGCGTGTGCTCTGTAGCTGATTCCTTGTGATGCGACATCAGTAAAGATGTTGTGATGCTAGATAGTTCAGAAATCAAACAGTTCCCCTGATCTCTCTTGATTAGCCATATCAGTGTTGGCCACTGCACATGTTGACTTCAAAATGGCAGGGCTACTTTGAGTGCTGTCATGCTCATCAGTGAGCCAGGCAAAGAAACAGGCAAAGCCTGGACAAACCTCCTGGGTGAGAGATCCACTTGCAGGGAGAGACTCCATATAATGGAACATCCTTTTTTTTATGATGATGACAGATAATTATGTCTAGAAAATCCCTTAGCCTAGAGTTTCCTTGTAGAAATGTATTACGCCTTGGCTGTAAATAGTATGCTTGTATTAGTATGTAAACATTGTAGTATGTATTGACTAGGACGCTTGTAAACAAATCACAGTCGTGAGTTCAGAATACAAAATCTGTCTCTGGTATGAAGTCAAAGTGTGCGATTTCAAGGTGACAAAATATTCCGCATCAATTTCAAGAAATAATCTGAAGAGTTTCTCTTCATTATCTTATTATTAATGATGATGTGATTGCTTAAAGAAACATAAGACTAATTCTCTTTAACTGAATAAAAACTAAATTCTCTCTCTCTCTCTCTCTCTCTCTCTCTCTCTCTCTCTCTCTCTCTCTCTCTCTCTCTCTTTCCTGTCGGAAATCCTTTCATTTTCTAATTACATGATTAAATATCGATATCAGTCTTGCATGATTTATCTAAATCCTGATAGCTAGACGCTATGAAAGAGCATGATCACTTACATCTTGAATTAAGTATTCTACATAAAATCGCTCAGAAAGAGAAAATCGTAATACTTTGCTGTAGAATTTGATATTTTTCGGCATCTTTCCATTTATAAGAATGATTTTTGTAGCTGTCTTACTTATGTGTGCATTAACGTTTCATGCATTTGGAATTGCTACTCTAGTGTTTCTTTTTTTATGGAAATAAAATCCTTATCTAGAGTTCTAGACTGGATGGATTAGGTTACAGCCCCTATAAACAAAATGAGCCTTGGTCTGTTTGTGACGGTGTCAGTTTTAGTCGAATTATTTGAGTTTTTGTTGTCCGGTACTTTAGTTTTCTTCAATTTTAGCAATAGGACTAACCTTATGCATTTCAGTAACCGCAGGGATACAAACGAAACTGTGTATGATTTGATTCTCCTCTCCGGAGAACAACTCGGAGCTGAATTATAGTTTTAGTTGATAATAATGTTCCCTCCAGAAGCGCCTGTTCTTAGCATATCATTATGAACTTAATGAAATGCTAACCGTATCCTTTCCAACATTTGGCCTTTGTTACCGCTACTCACATCATCACAACTACTGTTACTGCTGCGACTGCCACTACTACTATTTTTCTCTTCTTCCCCATTTTATTTGAAGTTCTGTTCACTATAGTTGTTTGTTTTTTTAGTTTGCATGGGCTGGATATTGTCATAGTAACTTCTGGAACCCTGTTCTCACTCTTTCCAGCGACGCAAATTGATTCTCTAGTGTAGTGGAACCGGAAAAAGTGGAGCCGAGAGAACCACTGAAAGGCCATGAGACTAGAAATGCGATATTGCCTATTTTTTTTTTTTTTTCTTTTCAAAGAGTTATGGGCCAGACAAAATGCCTTATCCTCGGAAGGAAGATAACGAAGGTTTCGTACAGGACTGCTCGAGGCTTAATATCAGCTAATCTAATTTGATTTCATTCCAAAGTGTCCAACTCTTCAGAGCTTAGCAGATGCAGTCAGTAACATTGCGCATTGCGAGTGAAGACGGCACTCTGAGCGTAGAGCAGTAATTGGGAAACAAATACACCTTCCTTGGTCAGAGATTCGTTATTCGTAACGTTGCGTTTTCTTACCCTTCGAACCAAAATGCTGATTTATGGAATAAGTTTTTTTTTTCTAGAAAAGATGATTAGCACTGTCTGTTTAGTTTATAAAGTTTTCCAAGATGTTCGAGAATGATGCTTTTACTCTCTACTGAATTGGTATTAATTAAGACTATATCTGTTTATCATTCTTTATGTCTGTCTTAGTTTATAGCCAACACATGAGTGACCCAAATCATTTTTGAGTCGGTCCTGATTCAGGGAAAATTTAAAGATAAGAAAAGGCTTATCTAATCACGCAGTCGTAATAACGTTGGTACTTTTTGCTGAGGACAATTCCACTTTGAATGTTTCATGCACTCCACTACAAGCAATATGGAAATCAAATACTGTACTTGGGATAAATACACGATTTTCCTCCAAAATCCTTCAAGAATCTCTCACCTCTGCTGAGAGCAATACTTTTCGTTGTGTAGGCAGAAACTTTCCTCTTCTTTCTCTTCTTAAACAGAGACATGACGATTCTTACTTTTCATTGCCCTCATTTCCGGTCCAATCCAGAATTAGGTTTGACGGTCCGAAAAATTCTATCAGAAAAAACCTTGCGTTATCTAGAAATCAAGCTTTCTCTGTATTACATATGTTTATCTGATCGAGCACTCAGTTGAAACACACGAAACTATTCCAGGTGACAGATAAAAGCGACTACTCTATATTTTGTTTCTTACATTGAGTTCACAACGTCTAGACCAGACCTCAAACTTTCCTTGACAGCTGTGATCTTTAAACCTGCTTTTGTACTTCCATAGATGAGCTTTGAAGTCCCAAGGAGAGTACTTGATGCCTTTTGCTTCTAGACTTATCAACAATTTTGCAGTGCAAAAGTCTGTATAAATTTTTAATCCACCTGTAGCGATAATTGTAAGATAAGGAACCATTACGGCATGCATTATATTGCTCAGTTATCAGTCAAGAGAGATAAAGATTTCGACAACAATGGCTTGTTGTACAAGTGTCAGAAGATGGAACAGTAACAACCACTGATTTTATGATGCATGTTCATTTCTATAAATTTACTAGTTTTCATATATTCACCAAAATGCATCTGCTAAGACTGTCTATATCTGGCTTGATCATTATCATTTCTTTGCCACAGATTTCGGAGGAAACGCTTTCATGGATGAAGTAGCCTTTTATTATTATGTGAATAATAGTGTTCGCATCAGGTGAATGTATGGGGGTTAGCGATTATAATTTGTGCATGTGTCTCTTAACCCAGTGTTGTTGTTCTTGCACTTTTATTTTCGGCCAAGAAACTTCACAGTATTAATCTTACAACTCTCGGGGCACATGACAACACCATAATAGCTTTCAAATTGATGGGAATAGCTCAGTAAGATCAGTTCATAACAGTTAAATATTTCGTAAGGTTAGTTATGAATCTATACATGCCTTTGCTTCTGATGTTAATGGGAACATTTCGTAAGGCCGACTGTAGTCTGGCCAGAGCTCATTTCACAATAATAGTGTACAGATCGTGGCTTTGCTAACTAATATGCGTCGTGAAGATAATGTTGTGTTGAAGATCATTGCTTGTGGGAGCAAGTGAAGGCAACCTTTTACATAGTCCAGTGATGACATTCCTTTCACTAGTCATAACTAACCTTCCTTGGCGTCGAAATGACCTTGTGGCATTGACTTGCTCTCTAAAAGAATCATGGTGTGTGTTTATATCCCCTTTGCCCCTTAATCTTGACCCGTTCTGCGGATATAATGCGTTTGAACGTGGTAACGAGCTGAGCTCTATCCCTCGCAGCCATCACAGCCATACCCAAGATCGTATGTGAGACCATCTACTCGCTCGGCCTGCACGATGAAGCGCCTGTGTGGAAGGTTATGGATAGTTACGGCAAGATCACCGTCGTCTTGTCCTGGGATCCCACCTCGCGAGGAGGCCAATTTAACGGTAGGTGGCATCCTTGACGTATGACTCGCAGGGAAACGAGATGAGGGAACTCACAAACAAGATGGTTCAGTAGTTTCTTCCAAGGGTGATGATAGGTGATAGAGTAACTACCTCACCATAGGAGCTCATAGAGACAGAAGAGCGTTTAATCATATTAAAGTGGAGGAAGACCAAGTGAAATTGTTGAGGAATGATGAACTCCACCTTAGTTATCAGTGAGTGATGCGAGTAGATTACCATCTGCATCCGTTAAACCAAGAGATTTGTCTTTTTCACGTCCAATGCCGACCCTTACCCAGTCAGAACTTGAAGTCCCCAGATAGATTCTTGCTTCCCGGCAAAGATGCCTCCTAACATTCTAAGATTTGTTTCACAGTTTCCCCAGTAATTTTCCGTGACTCGCAGGAGGACAATTCTTACGTGTGGGCAAATAGAAATCATTTCTGTCCCTGTAACTCTGTCAAGCATTTTGTAAACCTTTGAAGCCAATGATAAAATAAAGAATGTAGGAGTTCGCTTATCAAACTTTTTAACCCTTCTTGTTTTATACAGGTCATTAATTACATTTGACAAAATCTGCTTCATTAAACAATAACCCTCAAGTGAAACATCAGTACGAATTGTTGTCATTCAGTCTATGGTTCCTGCTATCTGGAAGAGCGATGCTTCATTATTAACTGATCTGGCAAAAACTCTTGAGCATTTCAGAGCCCATTTCTTTCTTCTTGTTTTCCGGTTTTGGTTTGATTGAATCATTTGTTCTGGATTGTTTTTTCCTCCGTTCCATCACTGTTGCTTCAATTTTTTTCTCCTGGCCTCTTCCTAAGTTAAAGTAATTCATCTTTGAACAAGCATTGTAGTCTTTTGTATACATAAAGAAAAAGTCAGTGCTACTGATATCACTACCTTGGTGATGTTTTTGTAAAGGAATTGGTACTGTGACGAAGTAAGTGCCTTGCGTTGCCAGAATACGCTGTACTGGACTTATTTTCATTTTGCTTGGGTACATCTTAGAAAACGAATCCCTCTCATCCTTTGCTTCTGTGCCTACAAGATTTGTTATTATCCTAATATTCTTCAGAATTCTAGCTTTTTCCTTTTTTGTTTCCTTTTACATTTTTGATCCCTTTTACCATTTGTGCTATTAGCGAGACTGGCTCCAGCAGCATCAGTGTATCCGCTACATCCTGCCACAGATCCTTGACTAGTCTCGTACCACTGCTTAGACAACACCGCAGCTAAAAGTCTTCGTGTCAGTGTCCTTGGGATAAAAAGAGTGCAAGAGTACAAAATCCTTTTCCTATTTTTCTAGCTCCCTTTTATACTTTAGTTATGTTTTTTTGTATAGCTGCTTTTATGAGTGCCTTTTAGCATAACCAAATGCTGCTTTCATTCGCCATTTGTATCTGTACACGACAGTTTTGTAGAGGGTGCGGATGACGTCCATACAGAAACTCATAACTGGCGGTTGTTAAATTCCAAGTCGTGCTTGCCTCGCGTAATCATTTGCTTTTTGGAATATAAAAATGTCATGTTGTTTGATCTCCAATATACTTTGTTCATTACTTTCTTTTGCTATTGGTCATCAACTTAACTAACATAACGTGACAAGTACAATGCTTCCTTTAACCGAATACTGACTGAACTTATTCTTAGTTCCCTGTGTTTTACTTTTAACATTCTATGAATTGATCATTTTTATTTACAAAACGCGAATTTTAGTTTCTGAAGTCAGTTTCTTTAGCAGCTGTCCGTTTTATGAATGTTACTCATTTGCCTATATGTGAACAAGAGTTCATTGTACTTCAGAGAGACAGAGTGTGTTCTCATTCATAACTGGGCTTTTGTTTGCAACACTGCCTTAGTTTTCATTTTGCAATGTCATTTTTGAAGTTTATCCTTATACTATTGTTACTGAAAATTAACCAAATCTTCCTTTAGTTATCTACCTGTTCGGGGAGGGCCTTTGCCCTTTCCAAACGCAAGTTTGTATGAAAATCGGGTGCCGGTCATATCATGTCCTGCGATTAAAGAATGTAGTGGTCTTCCATGCTAAAGCTAAACATGACAGTTCTTGTAATATTATATAAATTTTATTGTATTACATGTAAGACGATGTCATTAATATCTGTAAAACCTTCCACATTTTTTCAACAGCTGATCTTTTCGTCAGTAGAAGTTGAGCACTGCACAATTGAAAAGGTTCATTTAGCATTCACTTGAGCGCCCAAGTGCTGACTTCAACTGATGATGTATATTCTTGTACTAGTGACAGCATTAGATTTTAAAATTTTCATTTAGAATTTTTAAATTTTCATTTGAAACATGTCAAACCATATTGGCTATACTATAAACTCTTTACTCAAGGGATTTTTTTATTGAGGTTTTTCCAGGTACAGAGCAAACAGAGTCCTGTCAGAATCTGGCGACTCTTTCTCAGCATGAAATGGAAAGATGAACAGCGACAGTGAATAAAGTTCATAGATTTATATTTCATTTTGTGGAGTATTCCTATGTTCTTGATCAAATGTAAACTTGTCTTCGATCATGTAATCTGACCCTTAAGAAGAAATTTTATGTCCAACCAGAAAGTAGTTACATATATTTTGATCTCCAAATGGAACTTCTGGATGAGACTCTCTTCTGTTAAAACCACAGTAGCTTAGAAATGTGTTTTTTTTTATTTTGATTAATATGTAATATAAAGTGGCTTATGTCTTAAGTTAGTGTTATATAAAATAGTGTTAGAATTTCAGATAACGCAGGGTAAGACTTACTTTGCACTGTTGTTAAGATCTACCGACTATTTTGCCGTTTCCAGTTCTCAGGAAAGGCTCCAGTCTGAATTATTTATCAGGGTGTGTAACCTAAGAGCTTCCTGTTTAAAAGTCGAATGTGACATTCTTCCATTTATTTGTTTCTTTCACTGTAACCTGATGCTTTTTATGTAACGTAACGCAAACGTTGATTTTTTTTTCTTTTGAATGATATCGAAGGAAATACTTCATGAAATCATGAATGTTTAAGAAGTGATCTGATGTTAATATTGTTTTCTGGAATATGAGTTTAGGTCATTGGCTTGAATTTTCTTAACAGTGGTTTGTGGTGAACTTTATATTTAAAGCCCCTGTTGTTATTACGATTACGCAATGCATATCATCTGATGTGGAATGTCAGACACTGATTTTTACGAAACAAAGACTCCACAGCATTGGTTTCAGTCATGTAAAATGGACATTGACATTTGTAATATAAATGTTCTTATTTGTTAATATAATATAAGTGAGAGTCCTATGGATGCAGCTAGTTGCCTTGTGTAATGTGTCTTGGGTAGAGTTTTCGTTGCAGGTGGAATGAATAATGTAAAACGCTTCGCTAACCTGACTGGGTTTGGGTTATCTTCGTAAGATTTTATCATTAATCTATATAATAAAATCCGAGTGAATCTTTCTTGCATGTCCGCTCCGGGTGGGGCGCGGGGTAGGTAGGGGCTCGGGAGTGTAGGGGAGACATGACAAATCCACCCTCCTCCTGCAAACCTGTTTGTCCGTCAAGGGTGGGGGCGGGGTAGATAGGGGATCAGGAAGATAGGGGAGACATGACACATCCACCCTCCTTCAAACCTGTTTGTCCGTCAAGGGTGGGGGTAGATAGGGGAGACATGACACATTCACACTCCTCCTGCAAACCTGTTTGTCCGCTCCAGGTGGGGGCGGGGTAGATAGGGGATCGCGAGGGTAGGGGAGACATGATGGGCAGCGTTGGGTCCCAGCGCAGCGTAGCGTGCGCCATCAAGTTCGTTATGAATAAGAGTTTATCTGTTTCACATGACTTCTCTGAAACCATGATCAAACGTGTGGCTTCAACGGGGAAATGTTTCATATGTGGGGCTTTCCACTCTCCCTCTTACTAACTTAATTTCTTTGACCAGGATGATGATTAGGGGTTTTGCTTGAAGTACTGCAATTCTTGACCAAGAGAAATTATTTGTGAGACCAAAGTATGCCATGGTATGTTGGGAGTAAAGTTAACCTTCTGGGATATATACTGTAACCGTATATTATTTCCACTTTTGATAATCAAATGTTTTCGTAGTCTTTTTATTTTCTTTGTAATGGGAATTCATATCTTCAGTGTTACTTCGTTTGTCACCAAAATTGTTCAAAGCTGTTTCTTTATTCTTTACTAAGGTGATCGTAATTTCTTGGCTGTTAAAATGTCCTGGAAGTGATATAAGCAGCGTTCTGCTTTTGAATCAAAACGCATGACTGTTTGGAGGTTAGAGTGAGTCAGAAATCAAATCCCTGGTTGAATTACTAACTGTTCAGAGGATGATCATTCTGCAATGTTATGTTCTTCTTTTCGTTGGTTAATGAATATGACGGAAGATCCAAATTATTATTGGCTGCAGATTAGCGTTTGAAAAAATATGAGTCTAAACAAAGTAGGTCTGCCAATATTCCACGCTGTTGTTCCTAACCTGACGGGGAGTCTTTGAAAAGTAAAATGTCTAGGAAACCGTTCAGAGATGAATAAATCGATTCAGAACTCAAGTAATGGAATGAAACAGTAGTTATATATTTAATCACTCTGCCTGTTTCTTTGTGACCTATTGCCGCTAACACCGTGATCATGATGTTCGTTGCGTGTTTTTGAAGACTGATTTTTGGGATGGGGTTAACCGCCATGGCCATATATAGCATAGTCAACGCTGAGAAATGGAGTGAAGAACCTTTCACGCACAGTCCTAAATCACTCTCTTATGCTTGTTTGTTTGTCACGATGGGGTTGTTGACGGTATGCTCAGCCTTCCTCTTTCATCCAGGCTTTGGACCGGCATGTGCGAATGCTCAGTAGATTCCCACGGCAGAGTAGTCTCCTTCCATCAAACAAACTTTTGAACCCGTGAAACCACTGGCAGGAGACTCCTGCCGAAATATACAACAGACGGACGGACTTATCCGCTTTTATGAGAAATTCGAATAGCGTCAGTGTTCGTGCAACCGTTGTACGAATAGACAGTTGTCATCTTGAAGGGCTGATAAGTGCCCAACAGGCTTTTCATTTTTGTTGTTTTATCTCTGTGGTTTCAAATGTATTCAGAATTGTATGATTCACTAAGTTTATTTTCTTCTTTGTGCGATAATACGAAAAAGTGAATACGATTCCGATGAGTCACGTAGCTTTTGCTTAAATGCACACTTGGAGCTGAATATTGCTATTCATATGAGGTTTGAATCCAATAAAACAGTAGTCTCTACACAATATACAAGACATTGTCTAAGTGTTAGCCCCAAAAGACTAACACTCGTTCTTTTATCGTTATCTCTCTCTCTCTCTCTCTCATCTGCTACTGACTTTCTGCTATGAGATCGAGAGTAAGTACTGTTGTTTCAAATCCTTACGTAAAAATGCTTTCATTTGTCTGCCATATCCAGTGGTTACTTTTTTGTTTGTTTTTCTGACAATTTTGAATGTTCCTTATTTTATCACGCGGAAGTTCCCCTATTAAAGAGAATTCATCATTTGGCTTCATCTTTTCAAATTAAATGGCTTTACTGTCTTTTAGACTGTACAAATCAGGAAGCTTGAATTTGATCAACAACTGATTGATAATGAATCTCGAATCTAGTTATGTTAGTGAAGAGGATTTCTTAAGCTCGTTATCCATCTGGTTGGCAGATGACTCTTCAGGTTAACCGAGCTGTTTATCCAGTCGTTCGTTTCAGATTAAAACAGCCTTGTGCTGGTACGGGCTATTGCTCTTCGGCAGCCCGTAACTTTATCCAGTCATTCATAACGCTTCGAGACAGCATATCTAGCCAGCAGAAGACTCTTAGATAACGACTGAATAGGTGTTTAAACCTTGATGAAATCGGACAGTACTCTGTTTAAAGAATAATTACAGTCCTCCATGTCAAATGCCTCAGGACTTGCTGTGGAGATCTATTCGTGATAACTTTGGAAATTTTGTAATACTCTGATAAGTTAATTAATCGCAGCGAATGCTCTTTGCCCGAAATAATGCGTTTACTTCACGTCCATCTGTCCTTAAAGAGCAATGAAAAAACGAGAAATGGGATCTGTCCTAGATAGTGCCCCCAAGGGTTTTAACCCGCTATGTATCCACCTTTGCGGCGTTTGGTACAAACCCATTGAGGATTACCGTAAAAACATAAACAAAAGACTGTAAATATCACAAAGTTAATGACCCCCAAGAAATATTAGTCCTAGATAATCCCCGAAAACCCTTGGGGTCACTATCTAGAAAAGATCCGAGAAATGTAACTATATACACTAATGTCAAAAGATGAAATAATGAAAATGCTGGGAGAAGCGTGTTTTTTCACATACTCTTCAGAAGGTGGAAATATATTTTCATAAGCATAACGTTTGTAAGGGCCTTCACTCTGACAGAGTAAAATCGATTTATTATGAGTTAACTGGCTAAAGTGCCGGAAGGAGTGAAAGGTCTGTGTTCAAGCAACCACAAATCAAATGTCTGAAATTTTCTGAACCTTGTCTGAAAACGACCGTATCTTTCGGGGATTTACGAACACTAATAACATTGAGGGCATTGTTTACAGTTGCTCATAATCTCCGGAGTGGCGTATTTGCCACATGTAAACTACGATGTCAGTAGTGACATAGTCAGAAAACTTTTTAGGACCTTGACAAAGCCTAAAGCATACCAATTTTGACTGGAAGTCAAAACAGCAACTAGAATGTGCTACAGTGCTTAGACAAAAGTTTCCTTCAATAGTTTTTCGTATGACGGCAGCTCTTATTAAACTGAACTATAATTAAATTTATATGGAAAAAGTTTAAAAACTGATTTAAATTATTCACGCATCTTTTGTGGTCTTATGGATCAACAGAGTTAAAAGAATGCGTTATCTCGAAGCATTTTCACTCTAGATATCCCAGGTTGTTTATGGCAGATAATTGAAAACAAAAGTTAGCCAGCCAAAGTGGTCACGGTATAGACAGCAAGCTCTGAAGAAACATTTAGCGGATAAATGGGAATTAATGAATGGACGCCTAGGCTTTCGTAGGTATAAACTTGTTTTGCTGCTGACTTTGGCAGTTGCAGACATTGTGCCCTACTAGCTATGTATTACCTCTGATACTCTTATTTCACAATATAAGAATTCGTATATCTCTTCGAGTGGTTTCCATCTGGTAACTTTTGCAGATTTGAGTTCTTCATCGTAAATGATCAGTGTACTCTGGTAATCAAGAACTTTGTTGTGAGATAGTTTAACTTTAATGCCCTGGCAAATGTGCGGGCATCCATATGCCCTTGTCTGGGTCATGCCCGATGGAGACAAGAAACAGGAAAGGGAAGGAAGCAGGGTGCGGCTTAACTATGAAGGTAGAAGATTATAAAATCCTGATGAAGAAGAAGCAGGGAGAAAATTCCAATGCTTGACGGTAGAGGAAAGAACCAGTTACTTTTCCCTTCTGACTTATCATGCTAAAAGTCGAATTTCTTGGATATAGTTATATTTCTTAATATAAAGTCCAAATTGCTTATTTATGAAGGGTGGAACACTTGCTTACGCAGCTACGCCAGAGGTCATTGCTCCGAGGTTTTCAGGAAACCTCTCTTCGAGGTCCTATGAATCAAAGTAACCAGTTTCTCGTTTCGTTCATAATTTTGGTTTGCGTAGCTGTGCTTCAGCGTGAGTGGATGATTTCATTCTCACAAGAGTAACAACAGAACTTCAAGAGTCCTCTTATTCAGCCATTCGAAATTCCAGTTTTCACTCAGGCCTTTCAAATCGCCAATAAGTTATTTTCAATTGCTTCTTCTTTTCTAGTTGCTTTCTCGTCCCAAAATAAATATATAAATTAATAGATATATACTAGGTGGCTGAGCAGAGATAACGGATACAAACTTTGGAAGAGAAAATTCAGGTGAAAAATTTATTTATTTTTGATGAAGGCCTCTTTGCCTCTTAAATGAATACATTTGGTTTAGTAGATTTGTTTCATCAACCCGAACCATTCTAGTATCCGTAGTTGGCTGAACCAACTTCAGTTGCTGTTTTGTAGGCGATGCTACTCGCAGTTGTGCCACGGTAATTGAAAACGATGGTTCTTAGAGCACATTAGATTTCTTAGCAAGGATCTCCAACGAAATTAAACAAGATAACAGATTGTAGAGCTGGTTAGGAACAAATAGATTTTTTAGTTTTCTGTAAAAGAAAACTATTGCGATGGCTTTGTCTGTCCGTCCGCACTTTTTCTGTCCGGCCTCAGATCTTAAAAACTACTGAGGTTAGAGGGCTGCAAATTGGTATGTTGATCATCTACCCTCCAACCATCAAACATACCAAATTGCAGCCCTGTAGCCTCAGTAGTTTTATTTTATTTAAGGTTAAAGCTAGCCATGATCGTGTTTCTGGCACAGCTATAGGTGCCAACAACACAGGCAACCACCGGGCCGTGGCTAAAAGTTTCATGGGCCACGGCTAAGAGTTTCATGGGCCGTGGCTGAAAGTTTCACACAGCATTATACGCTGTATAGAAAACTCGATTGCTCCGAAGAAACTTCGGCGCATTTTTTACTTGTTCTAAATAGGAAACTCACAACAGGGTGTACAGAGCTCACGCTTGTCTAATTAAGACTCGGTTCTCATTTGTTTATCGTTGCCTGATTGACATATCAGCAGAGAAGGATTCTGCAAGCAGTATTCCTGTTTTCCGTGAGTCAAAGCGCCCGGATGTTCCCCTTGAACCCGGCCGGGGCTGGGTAATCCAGCCAGTGACCGTGTGGCAGGAAACGTACAAGCTATTGGAAGGATTCATTTGTTCGCTTGTTTTGTGTAGTCAATAACAGTCGCCATTTGACATTGATAACTAGTAAGGATTTCTACGCGGAAATTCATCCGATAAAAAATCTCAAGCCTATATCCTTTAATCAGTATTTACCCACTAGAAACATTGTTACATCATTCTATTCAAGTATATCTGACATCATAACGGCAAGCTATCTTGGCTAAACTACAGCACATTGTTTGAAGTTCTATGATCTGTCGGTTTAAGAAACAGGTTTCGCTTAGATAACAAACATTATGGTTAAGTAATGGTCCTTAGTATGAGACTTTGTTGTGACGCGATACAGCGCAAACATTTGAAGCTCTTTTCTAGGTGTCAGTAATGAAGGAGCAGTTGATTTAAACATGTATAAAATCATTTATTTTCACTGATTCTATTTGTTTCTGACGAGAAGCAAGAATTTAGCTGTAACCAGTAGCCAAATAAAAATATAATAAAGAGTGAAATTCATGTTGACACAATGACTGAATTTCTTAATTAGTACTTTTGTAGAGATGACAGTCAGCTTTGTTTTATACTGATAATATTAGAGTCTAAACACCCCTTTACACGGTTCAGACGCGATGTAGTTGTTGAAAACCTTCTGCTAACACTGTA
The DNA here is from genome assembly GCF_040412425.1 of Macrobrachium rosenbergii. Classification (NCBI taxonomy): domain Eukaryota; kingdom Metazoa; phylum Arthropoda; class Malacostraca; order Decapoda; family Palaemonidae; genus Macrobrachium; species Macrobrachium rosenbergii. Next base: position 14,771,687 of record NC_089754.1, read on the forward strand.
AGCATTACTTGAGGTTCTTTGCAGCGTCCCTTCGGCCCCTAGCTGCAACCCCTTTCATGCCTTTTACTGTACCTCTGTTCATATTATCTTTCTTCCATCGCACTCCTGACAATTGTTTCAAAGTGCAACTGGGAGGTTTTTCTCCTGTTATACCTTTCAAACCTTTTTAGTGTCAATTTCCGTTCCAGCGCTGATGATCTCCTCGGTCCCAGCGCTTGGCGTTTGGCCTAAATTTTACATTCCAATTCCAACTTTGTGCTAGCGTAGGCCATTAAAAAAAATTGATAGCAGTGTTGTGGATTGTTAGAACAGTTCATTCAATCGTTTGGCGATCAGCTTTCCAAATGCAAGCGGAAACTAAACTGCCATTCTATCAGCCAAGCATTTTTTTCCTTCTTGAGAACTTTTTCCTCTTAAGGTAATTTTCTCTCGAACAAATTTCATGACAGGCATTCAGACGTTCCTAGATGTTACAGAAGAGATTGATTTCTTAAGAGTTTTTTTTCAATATATTTACAGTTGTCCTCGGCATAATACAAACGTATATCGCCAGATTTAAATGTGACACCAGATAATTTACTATGAATTAAATAGGTCGTCAATTTTTTATTCCACAGTTTTTAAAATTATATAGTGGGTTGATCTGCTGCATTGAGATTTGTCCCTTAAGTTAAGTATACCTTAGTTTAACCAGACCACTGAGCTGATTAACAGCTCTCCTAGGGCTGGCCCGAAGGATTAGATTTATTTTACGTGGCTAAGATCCAGTTGGTTACGTAGCAACTGGACCTACAGTTTATTGTGGAATCCGAACCACATTATAACTAGAAATGAATTTCTATCACCAGAAATAAATTGCTCTAATTCTTCATTGGCCGGTCGGAGAATCGAACGCGGGACCAGCAGAGTGCTAGATGAGAACGATACCCACCCTCCCAGTGAGGAACTATATTTGCCCCTTAAACAACTGACAAAATACAGCAAGGATGCGGCGATTCCACCTCCCACATACGGAAGGTTCAAAAGACCAAAGTAGGTGCAGTGCTCGAGTCAAGTTGGCTAGATTTTTGGATCATTCCGGCCCACTGTCCATCAGTCCACCCAGCTTCAAATGAG
>NC_089754.1:14775302-14835302 GCF_040412425.1 Macrobrachium rosenbergii
TTTAGATGATGTTCCTGCTCCCCTAACGTTCAGATAAAATCTCTAACAATCCCTGACAGTCGAGCTTAAACATATCTAAATGCCCCCTGTCAAACAGTGCTCTGCGCCATGTGTAAGTCAGTAAGCTAGCCTCATAATACTGCATGGACCCTCCACAACGACTTTTTCTTCCCTAATAACTGGTTATGGTTTTTGATGCTTTGTTTAAACCAAAAGTAGGGTAGTCTAAAAGAACCAAATAGCGTAGATCGATGTCTCCATAAAACCAATCTAACTGTATTTGTATATCTGGTAACTCCATATAATGCCCCCAGCATCTTCCGAGCGTTTTGCCAAAGAATCTTCACTGAGTTCTCAGGAAAGGTTCCACCTCCTCGTCACTCACCTCCCTCGACGACGAAGGGATGTCAAGAGGTCTTAGTCACTTACCTTCCACTTCTGACCAGTCACTGGTTTTTACGAGGCTCCTCAGCCAGTAACGGTTTTGGAACACGCACATTCGATCCATCAGATATGAGAGCGACTTGTCTTTGGATAGTGACATGAAATAGATTGCCTTATAGTTGTACTATATATATATATATATATATATATATATATATATATATATATATATATATATATATATATATATATATATATATATATATATATATATATATATATATATATATATATATACATATATACATACATTCATACATACACATATATATATGTACACATATATATATATATATATATTATATATACAGTATATGTATATATACACAAGTATGTAGATACATAAACGTATATATGCATACGTATATATTATATTACTTTACCTGTTGTTTGGTGTCGATGCTAAGAAAAAAAATTAAAGTGGGCCAACGTGTTTATGCTTGAATTTATATGTCTGGGTGTAGGGAAGGAAGTGGGTAAATAAATATAAGCTTGATATGTGCTAGAGAAACAAGCTAGCAACGAAATGTGAAAAATAAGCTCATTGTACATAAATGTTAATTCTCTGTACACATTACATGCAGATGCATTTCCATTCATATTTATTACATAGACACGTACATCCAAATCACCTGTTAATATACATCCCATACTCCAGAACGCCATCAAATTAAGCACATTACCACTTGCAAGTATCCTGTCATTATAAACATCAGTACATTTTCTTTATCCAAATTGTGTTTTGTTTGTTCTTCATACATTTTGGCCGACTGGCTAAGACACAGCACAATTAAATGATTAATGAGGTTCTCATCTTGAAAAAGATTTCAGATCATGAGTAGTAAGCGTTTTAATTTCCCAAAGAAAAATAGTAACTCAATTATCTAACACAAGTTACAGTAACTATTCTTATGCTGCGCTTAATGAAAACAAATATTTAGCTTAAAATTAGACGCGACTCATAATTCCAAGGACGCTGCATACACGAATTATAATGCTCCAGATTTGACTGCTTGGTTCATTGCCAGAGAGAACGTGAGTTAAAGTAAAGGCGACATTATTGAAGATGTACATTTCACTAAACAACTAAAATACGAAAATTGGCTTTTGCAAAAGAAATTTTCTTTGACCAGCCTTAGAGTAACGAGCTTTCATTCAAATTTGCTGTTCATAGTGGTAGTCAGGACATTTTGAGACATATGAGAACTGGAATGTGGCTACTATAGGTGTTCAGTGTTCCTCGTTATTCTTAGTCTGCATTAAATACTGTAAGAGAGGCGGATATCCCCACTATATGAGGAAAATCAATAAAATATAGAGAAGTTAAGGTAGTTGGAATAATTAGAGCATGTCCAAAAGTCTCCTCAAAGCCAGGTTTTTTGAAGATGATGTCTTACATATCAATTATCACTACTCGTTTCTTAGGGCCAAAGTTAGGAAATTAGTCTTGCTTTCTCCCAAAGCAAGATTAATTTCCTAACTTTGGCCCTAAGAAACGAGCAGTGTCAATTGATATGTATGACGTCATCTTCAAAAACCCTGGCTTTGAGGAGACTTTTGGACATGTTCTAATTATTCCAACTACCTTAACTTCTCTATATTTTATTGATTTTCCTCATATAGTGGGGATAACCGCCTCTCTTAAGTATTTGATGCCAGGATTTCATCTAAAATCTTCTATGGATAGTCTGTTGGTGTGGAGGAGGATTCTACTTTGGTGACTGAAGTTGAAAGATTTTGTTTGATCTGTTATCAGGACTATTGCAGAGGCAAACTGAGACTGTGCCAAATGAAATTTGAAGCATACCCTTAAGACCTCACAGTATAGCTCAAAATTAGACTTATGGGAGAGTTTGGGAAAGACAGTATGTGCTTACTAATACCCCTTGTAGTCCCAGAAAAGTTTGTTCATATTTTTTTTTTTTTATTTCAGTGGCAAAGGTCAGTTGAGGCTAAAAGATTCCTCTCAAATAAAATTTGATGACAAAAGTAGTGACAATTCTCAAAACTCAAAAACAGGCAGTTGCCATGTACAACACACACAATTTCAATTAACATAAGATGGGCCTGATCGCAGAGAGGGAACTAAAATTTTGTTACTGGATCCCCGTACAGGGGTATAAGCTTAGAAATTGAAAACTTCTCAGTCTTGCCAAATTTACCTGAGACTATGAAAGGCACATGATTAATTTATTCTGTTATGATAATCCTCGGTTGCAAACATAACTAACTCGCAGGGCACCGAGAAATTCTACGGTAGGGGACAAGAAACACAAAGTAATAACACATAAGTATTAGAGTAACGAGGCAGGAAATAAACCTTAACCTTAACTTGAATAAGGATCACTGTGCACTGCTATTAAAAAGAACAGAAATGAGGAATTAGTTGTAATCCTAACACATTCACGAAAATACAAACGGGCAGTATACTTTGACCCTTACTTGAACATGAGCATGATGCAATGACTTTGAAGAGGACACAGCAGTGGGGAATTAAATATAGCCCTAAACTGAATAATGAAAACAGTACAGTACACAAAAAAGAGAACACAACGGAATACAAAGGTTGTCCTATACAGCCAGCAAATATATCTCGACCTACTCGTCATTTCAGCAACCTTCACAATTATTTTCACTTATAAAACTCAATGGGACGGGAAAGTTCAAGAAATTTTAAAAGTCAATGAACTGAAAATGCGTGAGAAGCTCGCACCATAACACGGTGTAATGCCAAAGTCAATTTGCAGACAAGGGCGGTTCTAAACCTAGCACTCACACTTCAGCATGCATTTCTATACATCCAAATTTTCACACTAGGAGTTTCCACAGTCAAGCCAAGGAGGAAACTTTGGCCTTTCTCAATTCCAGAAGTTTGATCCCCTGGATTTTCTTTATTACACTCAGCTCCAGCATAAATTGGCTTTGGGCCACCTTAAGCTGTGATTGGTTTTGTCAATAGACCAAGCTTAATAAATCAGTTCCACCTAGCTGCTGTAAAGCTCAGCAGATTGCACAGTGCTATTTCAGCATCAGTAACACCGCAGGAACCTTGTGCGTCCCCTCATGAAGATTATGATTGACACTCATGCGATTAAAGCATCCACATCCACCATCTTCCCGTAGGGGAGTAGTGCCATCAGTGCACCTTACACGGTGCACTGTAGGCATTACTTAAGGATCTTTGCAGCGTCCCTTCGGCCCCTAGCTGCAACCCTTTTCATTCCTTTTACTTTACCTCAGTTCATATTCTCTTTCTTACATCTTAATTTCCACCCTCTTCTAACAGTTGTTTCATTGTGCAGCTGCGAGGCTTTCCTCCTGTTACACCTTTCAAACCTCTTACTAATTTCCCTTTCAGGGATGAATGACCTCACAGGTCCCAGTGCTTGGCCTTTTCGCCTAAATTCTGTATAGTCCATATTCCACATCCACCATTTGCAGGAATAACTTTCTTGTTCTCTTGGGACTGGTCTCTTCCTTACTTCTGACAGGAGGTTTGTTTCGATTGTGGTTTCTGTATGCCAACGATGTTTGTTCCCATGAAATGTTTGCCGCCATAATGCACTCGTTGATGCGATGTGAAGAATTTCTGTCTTTGTTTCAGGCCTCAGGTCGTCTTTTGGCCATCATCTATAATGTAGACTTTCTCTCGTGTTTGCAGCAGTCCCTATCTTAATCCTAAGGACAAAGAAATATCAGCAGTAAGGTTAAATATAATGTTCGTCTTATATCAGATACGAATTAGTATCGGTATTTAACGAAACAAACATTAAAATTCGCTTTATGATTTCATAGGATACACCCAAATCTTCTTCCTTTGAGGTTCCATTTACGGCACTTACACCGGTTTCCATAATATCTTGTGTTATCCCTGGGACCATGGAGCTGGCGTAATGCTAATTTCCCATGGTTTGTCTTTCAGCTCTGTAGCCTCTCCCTGGTCCTAAATGGCTAATTTGCACCATCTTAGCACTTCTTTTGCCATTCCACAACGTCATTATTTTTACCAATTAATTTTTGAGGGAACGAACGTGCTGCCTCCTGACTAGTAGGTGAAACTGATATTCATTCGTAGCTGATATACAGCAGTAGTCCTCAAAGGAAAGAGAAGGAAGGTGCTCATGATTACGGACGGTAAAAATCTTGAAACAAGCGTCTCTGTGTATGGGAGTGATATTCAAAGTACCTCGTTTTGGAAGTGAGGTTAATTAGGTCGCCGCTTCTCCTCGACAGTACTAAAAGCGAAATCTTTAAGATGCCGGTATTTACTGTATACTATAATTGTAAACATTGTGTCAGTTCTTACCAAATTTTGTGTTGGTGACGTCCGACTCGCCAAATATTTTAGTCATAATGATCTGAATCAGACTGTCAGTGTAGTTTGAAGTCGTTCTTTCATTGTTTTAATCGGCATATAAATATAGGTGTATATATACAATATTTCCATGTACATTGCAGTCATAATTGCCACTATGACTACCACTAATTTTGATTTTGGTAACAATTACTTTTTTCAAAACATGTTCTTTGATGAATCAACAGCAAAGCCAGTGTACATCTGCAGACATATATACAACTACATACGCTACTTAAAAAGGTCAAAGGTATACTTGAAACGTCTTACAAATACTGATACGTTGAAAGCTTCGAAGAATTTCATTTTTTCGATTCCATCTCTGTAGCCATTATCCGTGTCTGCAAAAGGAAGTCTCTTCCCCAAGATGTCGGTAGACGGCGTGAGGGTCTAGTGTGTAAGTTATAATGAGTTCGGGGTTCATGCTTGAAAGCCTTTCCCCTCTCCAAAAGCAAAAGTAATGGAACTGTCAGTGAAGCAACTGTCTATAGAGATATACGAATATCTGTATAGACGGAACAGTGATACCTGTATATTTGAGATTTTACTTGTCAGATAACAAGATAATTGTACACTGAACACTAACCTAGATTACTGTTCTCTTCAGAAGTATAGTCATAATGCTTTTGGGGACAACTTTTACTAGGCATCCATTGTTGAAATATATTTAGACGTCAGTCCCATCAGCGCTGTTACAAGCTACTAATGTATATTCAAGAAAAGAGAAAGTTAAAGTTCTGTATTATGAATGTTCCATTTGAACAGGGTCATTCATCTCTTGCTAGATTTAATATTCATAAATAAGTGTTGATTGTTACTCTTGCCTCAGGTTCTTGTGTAAATTTCAGTCTATACATACTCGTTCAAAGCAGTTATCTCTCACCGGGTTAGCATCCCTTGTGCTAATTTTGGAGGTCCTCTTACTGGCCCTCACTTAACATGGAATATTTCGGAATCGGCGATAAAGATTGCTGAATGAATAAAAGTTATTTTTTTTTTATTCTGAGGTGAAAATACGAACTGAATACTATATTTTCTGTTGGGTGTTCTTGTATAAACTATGTAACTGATCACAAATTTGTAAAACTTGTAGTGGTGACTCAACGCACAAACGAGCAAGAAGACTGGTTTTCCAGTCAGCTGACTGTGAAAGCTATGACAAACTTCCATGTAGTAATCTATATGCCTAAAAACGCTTTTCTTTGCCACTAAACGTAGATTAAAACTGCTTTAACAAGAATGTTCAGCGTAGAGTTGTAATGGATTACTGTATGATAACATATAACGTTATTTTCATTATGGTGTCTATTGTATTGAATATTATGTACGATTTATAATCAGTATAACCACCAGTACGTGACATCCTTTTCTGCCTTTCATTATTAACATGATAATCATCTAGATTATTATTATTATTATTATTATTATTATTATTATTATTATTATTATTATTATTATTATTATTATTATTACGAAGCACTGTGTGGTCTCCATGTGGGTGATGCCAGGCAGAGTGGCAGCCTCTGAAGTGCCTCTCTCCGGTTTTTCGTTGCAGCGTCTTCGTCCCCCCGGAAACCGCCTTCCGCTACCGCTCGGGTCATAGTAAGCGGCGTGGGCGAAAGTACCATCCAGCGACACGATTACTTAGTCACCCAGTCCTCCATCGGGTCCACGCCCTCGCCCGCGCAAACCGCCCCCATCGGCGGCAGCAAGTCACCCGTGCCGGCAGCGGGTGCTGCTGTCCATGGCACCATCACTACCATCCTACGCGACGGGAAGAAGGAGACGCTTATTAATGACATAGGGCCCGCCTCATCCGCTCCACCTCCACCTTCCCACCAGGTAAGTCCCAGGGGCACAGGGGGTCTCGCACACCACGCCCCGTGTGATCCTTTGGCTGCATAACACGGACTGTAGTCAGGTCAGAACTCCCCTCCCTCCCTCCCTCCATCCCTCCCTCCCCCCACCCTCTCCTTCCCTCCCGCTCATCACACTCTTGTTGTCCCGTCTGTTTCTGGCCTCCTGTTGGCTTCCTGAAGAATCTCTCTCTCTCTCTCTCTCTCTCTCTCTCTCTCTCTCTCTCTCTCTCTCTCTCTCTCTAAACCCCAACAGCATAATAATTTTGTATATTAGATTTATTTTACTCTGGAAGATTGATTTAATTTTGTATCATTTTTGTTATGACAAAGTTCTTCCGGCATTTTTTCATTCCATCATCTCATCATTTTCATTCACTCTTGACAAACTTTACTTTTTCTGTTTTCCTTTTGCATTTTCCTACTCTTGTATATTTGGTTGGCCCAGAATGCACACCTTAAACCAACAATGACGGTCAAGGTCGAGACACCTTTTGGTTCAACACGATTACTACCTATCATTATGGTCGATCTTATGCAGTCAAAGGGTCAACTGAGGTCAGTTATATTACCATTGTCTGAGTTCACACGCGAAAAAGGGCCTCGTAAATGCATTGAGTTGTATTTTTTTTCTTTTGCGGATTCAATTCACTTTCTGTAACCAGCGGTAGAATCTTATCTTGAAGGCAAACTACTAATCATTTTCTGAGCTGAAGGGAAGAATCTGTTTTTGTTTTTTCTGTAACTTGAGGAGATCAGTTGCTCTGACTCTAGTAAACAAGATCACCAAAGAAAGAAAGAGAGAGAAAAAAGAATCAGTTGCCCTATAGGACTGTGGTCTCTCCTGTAACTTCAGTAGATTTCTTCAGCTGCTTCCACTCAACCCATGTGGATCCTTTTCTGCTCCTTCTTATTCTTATTCCTCTTGTCCTTCTTCTTCTTCTCCTCCTTCTCCTTCTTCTTCTTCTTCTTCTTCTTCTTCTTCTTCTTCTTCTTCTTTTCCGTCTTCTTCTACTTCTTGTTATCCTCTCTGCTGTGTAATAATGATTTCAGTCAGTCCCTTATGAGTTCCCTTATTTTATGTTGTTTCTTCCTTCCTTTTTCTTGATTTCTCTTAACCAATAATGTAAGATAACGATGATACTTTTGTTAGCTATTATTGCACTCCTTAGGCCACTGTGATAAACCACGACCCTGAGCATAAAAGTTCCTACATGGGTGGCAGCGGAGGTGTAGCTACCGCGGCGATGGTGGGTCGCCTCTCAAGACAAGGGTCGTCAGTGGAGTCATCGCATTCAGCCACCGTGCACATCCACACGCCCGAGTGCTGCCAGTACGGCCACCCACACACACCACAGCCGAGGACGAGGGCTTCTCCCACGGGTGATCAAGCCGAGTGCGACTTTCACTGCTGTTCATTGCACGAAGAAGGCGGGCGCATTCAGGCAAGTGGCCAACATCACCATCATCATCACCATCTACATCAACAGCAACAGCCACACCAACCGCAGCAGCAGCCGCAGCCGCAGCCGCAGCCGCAGCCGCAGCCGCATCAGCAACAGGTGCTACCACTACTACAGCCGCAGCCACCTCATGTGCAACAGCCTGTTTGTCGCATCCACGAGAGAGCCTGCAATTGCTGTTGAATGTTTCTCACTGCCAAACTTGACGTTTTCCAAAACATAATTATAATAATGATTACATCCTCTGGCCTCCTCCCTGTACCTGCATAGTAATGTAAAATCAAAATGTTCACTGAGGGATCCCTAATCATTCAAGGTAATTGGCTAACGGTAACAGTAGTGAGTCTTTTCACCTGAATTGTGGAGATTCAGTATTATATCTATCTCTGAAAAAAAGTGAAACGTAATACTAACTTCATATTGCACAGGAGACAAAAGACAGCAGGAAGAAAGTACTTTTCCAGTACTGGAGGAAGTTTAGATATCGTTTTCTATCCATTGCCAAATACAAAAATGTATTCGTCATAAGAGACAGTAATTTTTGCAATAAGCATATGGTTGAATGAATTTTTACCGTTTTACTTCCGGACCTCAGTTGGGAATTCATATTTTCCATTTGATTTTGATTAACAAAGCACATATGACATTATAACAAGAAGTCCAAAGTCTTTCATTTAAAAGAGAATACTAATTACCGTTAAGAATGAATTAATACTGTCGATATGTGAAAACATCTTTTATGGATTGCTAGTTACAGAACATTTATAGATACGAATGTTATCAAAAGGGAAGCACCGGGGCATTCATTTTGTGGAAGATCCCAGGTGCAACCCTGCTGATCCCGGTGTTACTTTGGGGCAGATGCTCTCTAATTCCATAATCATCAAATGCGTTAATATTGCAATGCTTGAGGTGAAGGATTTTGACGCACTGGACGAATTGCCTGACCACAAGATTACGATCCAAATTCTACCGCTTCTTTCATCAGTTGATATGCAGTTCTATGGGATGAGGCCAGAGATACCTTACACTGCCTCGTGTTTTCATGGTGTAATATAAGAATAGACATAGTGATAATGAACAGAACGTGCTTGATATATATGTATATATATACATATACATATATATATGCATATATATGTATATATACATATATATATATATGTGTATATATATACATATATATATATATATATATATATATATATATATATATATATATATATATATATATATATATATATATATATATATATATGGACATGCATATATTTACCTTTGTGTCTTCCTCTTGGCTGCAGATAAACTGTGCACATAGTGAGAGTTCGAGACAAGTGCAGATAATTAAAGGAAGAGTCAAAGAGGCTCTAGGCTCTAAGCCAACAACACCTTATCTGGATGAATGATAAAAAATACTGTTATGATGGAACTCTTGGCTCTTCTGTCTTAATGGAGAGTCCCAATTTACGCTTAAACACCTTGAAAGGTCCCACTCACTTGGAATTCTTGCTCTCTCTTCGTGCAAAGTCTTCTAAAATGGCCAAGAAGTGGCATTTTTTGTGAACTCCAAACTAGTTTTATCGCTTGCACATTTACCACGAGAATAGGAAATTTAATGCGTATTATGTTACGGCAAAGCTTCTTATGAGTCTCTTGTCTCTGAGTGGTTGTTTAGGGAACCCATAATGCCCTGTGAGTAACACTTGATCCAGTAAACGAAATTCAGCACCTACTCCCAATTGGCAAGAAATGGTAACTTTAGAAATGGTGCATTTTTTTCCCAGCTATTCTTAGAAGTCTCGAAGGCAAAGGCTTCTGAAAAACAGAAAATCAAAAGTGAGGGAAACGCAATTGCATTTGGCAAAACATGATTTCATCACAGACGCTTCATTCAAGTGACACTGTACACAAAGAATTCAATTTACTAGGCATCACGTTTGTAAAGTAATTTCGTCTTACGTAATTTGCGCCATCAAAAAGTTCCCACAGACGTTTGAGTAAAACGCAGATCTGTAAGAGTGGGTCTCACTATTCAGGAATACATTGCCATCCATCAAAACAACTTCATCGGTAGGATGTTTTGGCGTTAAAATAGTCTTGATAGTTTCACTCCATTTGTTAGGCATGATAGCAGGCTTTTAGCTTTCATAAGCTTGTAGTTATAGAAAAGGAAAGAACAATCTCTCATCAAACATAGCCATCAGCGTTCTAAACAGTATTTCTTCATCTAATCTCTTGACAAGATAGCTTAGTTATCCTTGAGCTTTCCTCCCATTTAAGTGAGATTTACTAACTGAGAAAAAGGCTCAACAGACAACCATGCCACAGTCAGCTTTGCTGTTATCAGAGTTTCTCCACTGCAGTTATTCTTACTGTAACATAACTAATATTAAATACAAACACAGCTGTGTGAGTGTGATAAGACCTAATGCTGTCTTATATGAGATTTTTCAAGAATATAGTTGATGTGCCATTTACGAATATGTCCATTTAAAGATAAAGTTGCCGAAGGCTTCTCAAAAGACAATAATTATCCCTACTACTGACTGAACTGTGGTGATTTCAGCCAAAGGCTGTGTAATTTGATCACATCATGGAACTCACTTTTCCTGTAGATTTAGCTCAGTAGCCAGGGATTCATGAGCTAAGCTAAAAAAATAAGAATCGTTGTAGCTGCAATAGTTTAAGATAGCTTTCAAAGAAGAGTTTGAATATGGAAGGATCATGCTTTAAGCTCCTTTTGAGCAAAATTGTGTAGGCTGATGTCGAAAAGTTGCAACAAAGGCTAGCGGCATGTAATATGCTCCTGAAAGAAAGGGCGTGGACAATTGGTCTCTGAAGTTAGAATTTATATATGATGATACCGGTTGTCATGGAATGACGGAATCTGTATTGGTGGTAGAAAACATATGATAATGCCATTACCAATAAAGAAAAAGAAAAGATGCACACACTGCCACAAACAGTACAATCTTGTTCTGAAGAGCTTACATTTGCTGAACGTACGTAAGACCAGCATGAATGTTGTTTTTTATGGGATTTTGGATTGTAATGTCTAGATGTAGCCGTTCAGGCTTCCATGCCTCATAGCTTTTGGAATGGCTTCCTATTATTACACCCTGAGGTGAAGCATCCTATACATAACATTGCTAGAAATCTTATTTCGTTGCTTATTTTCCAAAGTTTGTGGTGACGAAATTCATAGTGGGAAATCCATGTGAACATATCTCACATTTATAATCCTAAGTGGGCCATCATTACTTTGAATTGATAAAAAATACAGTACTTGAACTTTCTGGAAAAAAGTTGGCAACTTAGTTACAATTTTGATTGAAGTTTTCATTTGAGTTACTTCTTGGTACCAAGTGCTGGACTAATCTAGTACAAGAGCTGGCCTACATTGACAGATACAACTGAAAAATTTAAATGCTTAGATTGTCACATGGTCAAGAGCTTTTATCAAAACTGATAAAAACCAGTTGGATTTTATTACAGGACTAACTGCGTTGAATTTCAATGTACTTTATTAGAATCAGAACCAGTTTAACTGGACCTTTGTACTTGAAAATAACACAAGGAACCAGTTTATGAAAACCATAAAGCTTTGATCGCATTCACAGAACTGAAGCTAAATAGAATCGAAGTTATTTTGTTTCTTTTAACGATATTATTTGGAAAGGCACCTGGCCAAGTAATGGTAGTTAGTAGAACTTACTGCATTTTGCACTTCAGTGATGCCTAATGTATACAGTCTCATGAACATCACAGTCCTACCAAAATTGGTAAGACTTGTTTAGAGGTTAGTTAAATGGCAGAACAAATAATACCTTGAGCCCAAGTGCTCGCTGTAATGAATTATCTGAGATCCTTAAAGATCTTAATGCTTTAAAACTGCTTATGTAGAACGAGAGTTGTTCTCAGAATCGTTTAAGTGAATTTACAAGATCTTGCCATAGATTTTGGCTATCATTTAGTAACGAAGACAATCAATCCGGTGGCAGTGTCGATGAGGATGACGCTCAGAGATGATGCTTCGGGTCTCACACACCAAATGTCATCATTTTAGCTGTTCTTCAGCTGTTCTTATAAATTACAGATGTAGTATTGATCTTAATAGTAATGTTGATCTTAACAATAACCAGAGTTGCTAATGTTTACTGAAAATATAAATATCATGGCAAAATCATTACATGTGCAACGCTTTCTGTATGAAGGCAATATCTACAGGCTGTAAGAGAGTACTAGAATGGGGAAAATATGTTGTTAGTTAAAATTTAATACTATTTTCTTTGACACACTTCGGTATCACACGACTGTATTTCTTTTAAGTCAAAGTTCCTAAAATATTTCAGAGGAAATGTCAATCAGTCAGTTTTCCTTTGACTTCAGAGACCACCTGAAACTGGTTCTGGTTTAGAAGACCGATATCCTTTTCTTATATATTAACACATTTTATCATCCATCAAGAGATGACTTCCATATTGAAAACACTTCTGGACAACCTGACGTTTAGAAGAATTCTCATCACAGATGACAATCTAGTCTTACTACCCAAAGAAAAACAGAAATCAAAGTTAATTTTCATTAACCTTTTTGACCTCACGGTTTCTCTTTTGTAGCCTGCCCCAGGGGCTATGTCCTCCCTCTTTTACTCTAAATAATTCTGCAAACCAGCAAGAGTTGTAGTTTTCGTCAGTGTTGCAGTAACATGATATGAAATATGCACTTCAACTTTAAATTGAAAATTCATTTCATTACATATACCAAAGTTGATAGTGACATCAAAACGCATTCGAAAATTTAAAACCACAAAGTTAGGATGATATATGAACAGGGGATCACGCTTTCATCAGACAACTTTTTCCAGTATTTTGAAAGAATGATAGTGCCAAGGCTTCTTTTTGGCCGTTGGAAGCTGAAAACGTTTACTTTTATTATTTTGTGTTGCTCTATCTCACAGAGTTCTAGCTGAGGAACTTTGGAAGACAGCAAACGGCTCTCTTCAACTGAGATCTTTGAATGCTTCAAATTTTGACCATAATGTGATGCAATACGCTTTGAAACTCTGAACTTCCAACAGCATGTTGTCAACTTAAACTGCAACCATGATGTCAGTATGCAAGAACTGTTGTCGATCTTAATTTAAAGGTCTGGCTGCACCACTTCAATGTGTAAATGTGACATCTCACATGTGTTTTTCTACTGTGGCTTTTAACTGAGGTACGGACAAGAATGAGGGAAACATATTTCATTAGGGCATTAGTAACTACTTGCATCTTTTCTTTCTGTCAAAGCTAATCCACTGGGGACATATTCGAAACCAGGAAGAAAAACATGGAAAAAAACGCTTTTCCTGACCTTCGTAGTTGCTAAAGAAATGTCCCACTCAAACTTTTCAAGTTTTGCAATTAATGGTGCTCACATTTTGGCTTACTGTTAGCATATGGAAATCTTATATGTAATGTTGTGGTTTACAAATAAGGTGCGAGGTATAGATATTGAATTAAGGATTCTGTGTTGCTAGGATGTTAGTAGTGATCAACTGGCCAGTTTTCAAAAGCTTCTACATTATATAATAAATTACTGCTTGATGCTTTCTTGACAAAGTTTTCTGGATGCTTTTTTGTGTCAATAGCAGTGGAGGTTACGCTTCTATTCAACTAAGAGAATGTTAGTTTTAGTGCTGCATAGAACAGAGACCTACTATTTATTACCTGAATTCATTAGTATTAGCCCAATGGCAGTCTGAATATTCTGTATTTTGTAGGCACAACTCAAAATATGCTTTTTAGTTTTAGATGTGTAAGGTTTTGGTGCTAGATATTTTTACAATGAAATTTAAATGACTATAGATTCTGTCAAGCTGCTCCAATAGTTGAACCATTAGGTAATTTTCCAAGATGAAAAATATCTTTCTATTGTATTTTGATCCTAAGTATGGTGAAGTACCTTATAGAGTGCCAATCTATCATCAAGTTCAGGTGTTTTGTCGCCATGTGTTGTAATACTGTAGTATATTAAGAGATAGAGCAATTAAGGCATTTCCTGACAAGCGTTCTGTCAATACTGAGACTGCAAGATGCAGGTTCGGTAGAGGCTACAGTCTGGTCTTCAATAATCATTCCTTTGTTAGAGCACACACACAGTGGATCTCAGTATTTGAAATTCATATTATTTCTTCAAGACTGCATATTACATTGTATGTAATTTGGCGATCTCCTCTACCTTGCATATTTCAGTATGCTTTAAAAATTTATACTTTAGGCCCCACGTAATTTGAAGTGGCCATTTCTCAAAAGGTTTATAAAATTACATATTCCGTTTCTCAGAAAGACTAAATTTCCCGTCTTAGTATCATGATATATAGATATATAAGTACACGATGGATTGATTAAGGAATAATCATTATTGATTTTTAGGGTAACACGTCCTTGACCAAGAATAATAATACAGGATTTATCGCTATTAATACATCTTGGGTATTGACGACGGCATTCTAGCCTCTCAGTCATGCTCAATACAGAACATTTTAGCGGCTACTTTTCAAGTCGTGGCTGCTTCAAAAACGTAACCACCGTTTTCTGGTTAAGCGAACGTTTGCCTAGACACTTTTAGAAGAATGTTCAAAAGCCGGAAATAACCTGGAGATTTGTATCCAATGCTCACTTCATGTTACCTCACTAAACACTTGGCAACACTCAACACAAGACAGGATCAGGGATGACCAAAGTGAAAATACGTCACACTAGGGCGGCTTTAAGAGCACATTCAGTGTGAATTTCAACTGTGTTTTTAGGCACATCGCTTATAGAGAGCTTTACCTATTCAGAATACTTTTCTTGCACCAAAATAATCATTGCTAATATAAGGCTAATCAATAAATATTCCAGAGTTGGTGTGCGTCTGATAGTTGTCATCTGCTAGTGTATACATCACTCAAGTATTTGGCAACGTAATTTTTTTTCTCCTGATTAACCAACACTTTTGTAAAACTTTTGCTACCAGTTCCATTTCATCTTCTTGCGTAGTGTGGCCACCTTTGATTCTGAAAGATTACCTAATCCTATTGAACCATCTCCCATAACTGCAGGCCCTAGAAATACTGCAGTGCATGAATTTCATTTTGCTTGAATTACCAAATTTTTCTTGGAATTTCTTTATCGGCAACGGTCATGGTGGAACTTATTAAGAATTCATTCAATTTGTTTATGAAGCAATCTTAGTGGTAGCTTTCAACATTTCTGTAACCTTAGTGTGTTTGTCAATGCCTCACAGAGGGCACTTCTGACTGTGGCACATAATGTTTTCACCTGAGAACTTTTTGTAAAATGTCAGATTCAACCCATTTTGTTGTCCATTTCAGTAGATTACAGTTTTTCCTAGGTTTTATTACGCGCAGGAGATAAAAAGTTTTCGTTGGCCACATACATGAAGGTATAGAATAAGTTAACCAATGTAAACTTAGGTATTTGTAGTATACTTGATGTAATATTAAAATATTTAGAAAGAAAGCTTGGAAAAAAGTTTATAATAGTTGATCTCTAGTAATGCAAGATTGCAAATGATTATTCAGTATTGGCTGAAAATTGAGTCCTTACAATCAAGAGTTTCCAAACAAGAGCCGTAAGTTCCATCTTTTCTTGATAAGGACCCCACTGGTGCCCCAACCAACTACAGCCGTTTATAATAAGCGATTAACACTTAGTAAGTTTTATCCCCTACGTTCCTTTTTAGGTTAACTCATATTAGAGATGACCCTTTTATTACATGAAGTAATTGATAGGCTTTATGCCTGAATTAAATGAACCCGGGATTTCCATGTTTCTCCTATGATTAACCTTCTTCGATCAGACACTTTGTTTTTCCAGTGAAGGAAAAGGATTAAAGTTCACGAAGAAAGTTATACCTAAAGAATACCTTGTATTCTACTACAGTGAGAAAAGAGTGGTGGAAATAGTTTCAAGGCCTCTGGCAAGCCATACTATAATACAGAACTCGTTCATCATAGAGACGTCTCTTACCGGGCGAAGGCCTTCTGTTCTCAAAGATAACATTTTAGCCATCCACAAAACAGCTAGTTTTACTCGCCACGTACTGACAAGAAGCAACTGGATGAAACAGTTTCATCCATGATTTATTTTTTATATACTATCTTGGAAATTATCGGACAATATTGCTTACAATTACCACTTTTAGGCAAGCACTCTCAGCTTTGAAGATGGTAAAATAACTCCTTGTAGTTTATACATAAGGTAGCTTCTTTCCTTATTGCCACAGGTGATATTTATTTATAAACATAATGTGCTTGTCAATTCGGTGTATCCACCTGAGTTTTGAATTTTGAAAAAGTTTATGAACTACAGGGCGACGTGTCACTAATTTTTGTCCCGATCAGCAGAAATTTCTCATACCTGACGCTATGGGTAAGACAGAGCCGCATGACAAAATCAATTGGGTTGCCAAATGCATATTTATTCCTTCACTGAGACCATTATCTAACTAGCTTGTACCTTCCTAAAACTTCATGAGGTAGTCCCTTATTCAAAATTCCAAAATAGAGGAAGGAAACATTCGTATGATATCAGGATTACAGTAGCATGACCATTTACAGAAATCCAAGTTGTACACTTTTGTACTGAATTACACTCAAAAGTTTATCTAAAATTTCTCATAAATTTACTCTCAGACACAACAGAGAATTTTACATTACATGTATATCTTGTAAAGACACTGCAGTATTATAATACTGGTAGCAGTTTTCAAGTCTGTTGGATTAAGAATTGTCATCAAGCATATTCTGCCCAATGACGGTAGTGAAGGAACAATGGAAAGTAATGCTTGATCAGTCTCAACAGTTCTTCTGAACTGATAGACCAAACACCCACCGATTATTATCTAAGCTTCAAAGTTCAGTCTTAGTAGCTATTTTAACAGTATCTAAATACAGAAGGATTTAAATGTCTTGAAAGGATCTTGTTTAGGATACTTTGAAGTCAGTGAGCTTAATATTTCAAAGTAAAGGGTTTAAGAATCTCTGCTTAACTCAGTCATCATAACAACCTAGGCTCTGTTCAAATAAGTAAGCTAGAAGAGTATTTATTCACCTTTTGTATCTTTTCATGACGTGAGTTTTCCGTTTTGATAAAATAGACATAATTTATCTTTGAGAGTGACTAGAAAAGTTAATTGTGCCAAATGACCCACAATGGCCTGTTATTACTTAAGCACAGCTTATATGAAGACATCCAAGTTAGGAAACAATGTACGGAAGAATACATGCGTCGTATTCGCAAGTAAGATTTCTGAACTTTGACACTGTTAGCTATAACCATGCAAATGTTATCCTGAAGGATCTCCAGATTTAGGTAGAATAGAGTTAGAATATATTACTAATGAGTACATATGTAAGATTATAATAATTACTATACTGTTAGGTGAAGAAAGTAAACTGTCAATGTTAGTGTTTTTCTATTGCTGAAGCTAGTTTTACAACCAGTAGAACTCAGACCAGTGAGATGAGTAATTCATGTGTAGATTTCAAGGACCCTCTTCCTGAATATAAGATAAGGTTAACATCAGTTGCTTTCAAACCAGCATGCTTCTGGTCATTGTAAGTTCTACTCCAGTATATGCAATGTATGATATCACATCACTCCTGAGATTCAAATACTTAATCCATATTGCATTTGTATAATGTCATGTTCTCTGTTTATAGATGTGTTTGCTATTGATCTATGACTGATAAGCTGATGAACTGAGGTGTAATATTTTCATACCAATGCAATGACTCTACTTGAAGGAAAGGCCACCTAAAAGCTACTAATTAGCATGACTTTAGATCTAGAGAGTCTTTGTTTCTCCCTTTTTTTCTCATTATCAATCAGCTGTCTATTGTAAGTGTTGTTCTTAGTATGTGAAATTATTTGAACATTTTAAATGAATATGCATTGTTTGTCTGTGTTTTGTTAGGGGTCCTGGTTTTCTTTGCCTTCCTTGCTAAGAGCTATCTATGCTTTGGCCACTTCTGAAAGGTGTTGGCACTTGGCACTACCCTTGCAAGTACATTGCAGAAAGGATGAATGTAACACTGTAAAAGGGACTGAATGTATCTGCGGGCTAAGTGCCAAGTGCTTTTGCGAGAACTGGTAGCTTCGAGTAAACAGAGATAAATCACTTGAATCAAGATGACCTTCCTAGTGCTTTTCAAAAGTGGTTCAACTTCAAACAGATGATAATAATATAAAGTAAGGTTTATTCATTCTTATCCTAATGAGACTTACTTATGCCTAACAATCCTCACGCTAATCTTTTTCCGATCTTACTCAAATTTGTCAGCTTAAGGGAATCCGTAGCTCACATTTACACACATGTATACACAATCACACAAAATCCTTCTTTTATCACTTCTGTGCGCACATGTTATGATTTTATAGCCCAAACCTTCTTAATTGTTTTGAAAACTACTTTTTTTCATTGTAAATGACAGATTTACTCTCGCAAAGAAGAGACGACAAGAAGGGCAGTGGCGGATAACAGTAAAGAAAAATAAAAACAAGGAAGGAATCGGTGCAGTGTCCAGCCACTGTTGAATGAAAGTACAAGAGTGATATGTGTATGAATGTACAGCGCGGATGTCAGGGTCTAGAAGGAAAAAGTGGCCAACAATGAGGTTCTACCGAGATCTGTAATCATGACATTCATAACTTTTCCTTATCTTCTTAGACATTTTCGGAAGCATTCATCAGGGTTATTTATTTTAATACGAATATTGTGACAGTGTACGCATACATACATACATACATACATACACAAACACACACATTATACGTACATACATATATACGTACATTATATATATAGATATGTAAGTGTGTGTGTGTGTGTGTGTGTGTGTGAGAGAGAGAGAGAGAGAGAGCATGTGTGTTTTGTGTATGTGTGTTTATGTGTTTTTATATATAGTTTGTCGAATTCACCATTATATGCATAGCTATACATTTACCTGCGTTGAACATATGCTAATTAAAGATGCTGCTTATATGCGGTCACCTACATAACCGTTGGGTAGAATTTTGTTGTAATCTAGTATAATCGTCTTTGTATAAAGAAACGACACCACTCTCTTTGTCTTGAATATGTCAGTACGAAGAAACTCATGTTATCAAATTTGGACAAAACATTTAGATCATCACTAAAGTTGACTGACAACTTCCTGTTTCATAGATTTTTCTTGTTTGGTTAAGAACAAATGGAAATGACGCAAAATATTCATATCCGTTTTAACATTTTATGAGAAGCAAAATATTCCTCACTTAAGAGTATAAAAAAACACTCACATAGAAACATAAAAAGATGGCACACACACACACACACACACATATAGTGTACAATCAATCAATGTTTTGTATTTTACTCATGCATATGTGTACATATTCATGCAGGTACGACAGAACGATATGGGAATGAGTGAAAGATATGTTTATGCCCTTAAGTTTGTAAGAGAGGGACTGATAACGTACTTTGGCAGTGTCATATATAGAAAACAGTCCTGTCCTTCCTCACTGTTACTTAGCCTGAAGCAGAAAGATGACAGCCACCATTACCCTCTGGGGATGACAAAAGAATAACAGCAGTTAGCTGATTGCACATTCCTGGTAGGCTTAGCACTTCTGAAGCAAAATTTCCTTCCTCTCTCTCTCTCTCTCTCTCTCTCTCTCTCTCTCTCTCTCTCTCTCTCTCTCTCTCTCTCTCTCTCTCTCTTCAAAGAGAGCCAAACTCATTTTCAACGAAATCATCACATTTTTATTTGTTTAAAATATGAAAGTGTTTCCGCATTCATATACCAAACTGTTCCCCCTTCTTTCTTGATCTTACTTTCACAAGCATTTATAGAATCCACGAAGCCACTCACAATAATTCACTGATAAGGAAATCATTCTTGCATAACCGAGTCTTCGGCTTTTGGCATCTTGCCGCAAAGCCTTGCACAAAGAAGCCATTATTTTTTTACAACAATGGGTCAAAATTGCAGAGACTGTCGCTAAGGCTTTGCCACTCATGCAGAAACATGCCTGACTCTAATTTGTCATCCAGTTTGGCTCCTTGGTGCAAGAGATGGCGGCAAGATGCGAAATAAACCAGACGTCACCTCAAAGCGAATAACTCTGGCGCAAATGGCATTGAAAATCCAAGTCCCCTCCGTTGCACATCTACAGTTCTCCTTTGATTTTCTCTTTTCCTGTCTGTTTTTATTTGATTTGATTTTTGTCATTCATGTCGCTGGAACCGAGGGGAGGGGCTACAGGCTCGGGTACTACAATCTCTTTTCATGCTCTCACGATTTCCTCAGGGACCTTTCCACGAATCCCTTCTCACGCTTTGTTTCTTCCACTCGATGTGTTTTGATATATGATTACAGAAAATGTATGTATACGTGAACATATATATATATACATACATACATATATATATATATATATATATATATATATATATATATATATATATAAGCAATCATTCATCGGCAATGGCCTAAAGGAAAAAGAAACATAAAATCAGACGTATGCATAACCATGTGTTCATGTATGCATGTTGTGTTGTCAACATCATGCATGTGTATACAACGAAACATGCATCTGCCTGTAAGCATATACTGAAAAGCCTAAAGTCTATTATTCTATACATGTTACGTACCCATTATGAAAGAAGAGCTCATGTATATGTATGTATATAGTATGTGTGTGTGTATGTGAATACATAAACGTAAACATATATACAAAAAAATACACTCTCTCTCCCTTTTTTACACGCACACACACGTACACCGAAGACCCACCCACCCATTTACACCCACGCACACACACACACGCATATATATATATATATATATATATATATATATATATATATATATTATATATATATATATATATATATATATATATATATATATATATATATATATATATATATATATATATATATATATATATATATATATATATATATATTCATATAAAGTGAACCTTTACCTTTACTTATGGGTCTTAACCTTGAGAAGTAGTTTATGCTGCCATTATTTTCTTTTGGTCTTCCTTTTATCCTCTGCATCGCATTCTAGATTTTCTTTGGTTTCTAAGTAATGGCCTCTACCTCCCTCTTTCTTTTCTTTTTTTTTTTTGCCTTCATTCTCTTCCTTTTTCTCCTCACTTTCTTGTCTCGTCGGATGATGATGATGATGATGATGATGATGATGATTGTGAGTGAACGGGGCTGCCAGATGTACCTTCCAACCCTTCTTGTCAATTGGTTCGCGATTCCCTTCGCATCACAGAACTAGGTAATTTTCGACTCTCTCTACCTCGGGTGTCCGGGGTCTTTTTGCCCCTCGTAAGTCATTAGGTCCAAATATAGCATTGGGTCACTTGGTCACAGTCCACCACCATTCGCAGTCACTTGCTCATTCTTAGAACTTCATGACACGAGCCGTTTCAGTCTTTCCCACACACCAGATCAGTGAAAAAAAAAAGAATCGTAAAATGAGCTGAGAGCAACTTTATTTTGTGGTCCTAGAGCTGTTTATGATGTACTGGGAAATAGGATGATTCCATCTAAAAGTCTGTTTTCATTTCTTCGTTTGGTTGATGATATTCACTGAGGCTTTCATGGACCAAACAAGAAATGAATCATTTCAAATCAGTCAAACGAATCAAATGAGATTTGAGTCTACATGAACCATACCATAAATGAAGTGGCTCTTGGTCCAAACTGAATTTGCTCTTTTTCCTAGTAACTCCTACACAATTTGGCATTCAATTCAAAGCCAGCCAAAGGGTGAAACCAACCTACCTCTATCCAGTGATTCCTCAACCAAAGAATTTTAGTAAAAAAACCAAAACAATCACAGTCAGTTATACTTCTTTTTCCAATATCTAGCCCAACCGTTCTACTAAAATGATAATGATTTATTCTTTAAAACCAGTTTACGATTTCACCGGGATTCATTACTATTTCCCTACCTTTCACTTTTCAGCTAGAATATTTTTTCATAGAGAATGCAATTTTTTCTGTCATCTGTCTGTTTCTAGAAAAAAATGGGAACGATGCATGATGTTTCCTTTTTAATTTTCAAATACACGACAGCTGGTGCTATTTATATTACTGCTCGGCAACGACTACAGTTTCCATAAATGCTGGTGAAACCATGTGCGAAGTATCACCAAATAGGCACTTAATTTATCTCTCTCTCTCTCTCTCTCTCTCTCTCTCTCTCTCTCTCTCTCTCTCTCTCTCTCTCTCTCAGCAAAAAGAAAAGAGAAATCAGTCTTTATAGAGGTAGTGTTGCGTTTGTGTAAGCACTCAGTTCGCCATCCAAAGAAGGCACGGCCGACCACACTCGCTCCTTCTTGACAACCAGAAAGACAGACAGCCACTTCATCCAGCGCGTCTCTTCCTCTCGCAGCTTCTGTCATGACAACCTTCCTTATGACCTCATCTTCCCTTCCCTGCTTTATCTCAGAGGAGGAGCTCCTTCGGAGAGTGTCCTTATCCTGTGAAATATGGATGATGGAAAATTCAATGTTTTGTAAAATTCTTTTCGAATGTGGTAAATGATAACTAATGATGAACACATAAGTAAATCCCTTGTAACTGAAATTCTCTAAATTCACGGAGACTCAATAAGAGTGACACAATTGGGCAAAGGACCCCAGACCCCTAGAGAAACTTAGTTATTAGCTTATTTACCTTTTATGTGTTTATACATCTTTTAGTATCACGTTATTGTAAAGAGAATTATAACTCGTTCAGTCTATGCCACAGGAGAATATGGATGAGACTCTTCTTGAACAACGTTGCCCAGCCTTGCGAATCAATTGATTTTCTTTCTAAGACAAGAACGATTCTAGTAATATTCCTCACAACTCTGTACCATCGTTGCTCCTGTGGGATAGACCAACAACATGCAGTTCAGATCCTATAAAAGATGAAATATTGTGGACCAGAAACACACTCCACGTCGTTGAAACTCAAAGCTCATATCACACAGCAATGTAATTAAGTACAAAGTCACCTTTGATTACCTTTCTTTTTTCCCCCATCTCTCTCTCTCTCTCTCTCTCTCTCTCTCTCTCTCTCTCTCTCTCTCTCTCTCTCTCTCTTTATTATTATTGTTATTGTTATTACATGCCAATCATTTTTCTTGTTCATTCTCAATTACCCTTTTCTTTATTTATGAGTCTTCTCGCTGATCCAGCCATTCTCGAGTCCTTTGTTCATCCCTGTTCATAGATACAATTTAAGGAATGATATATTCACTTTATGTCAATTATGAACATTAAACGACTGATGTCACATTATAGTTTAGCTCTAACTTCAGTGGATTAAACTTCCAAATTTCACTTTTATAAGAAAGTTAGACTTGGTCATTTTTTCACATCTTGGTTGCAATACCGAGTTTTCCATTTAAACTGGAATGTTTTATTGTAGGATTTGAAGAGCACCTTTCGGATACTTGGTTTCTCTGATCTGTATGACCTCATCATAGGAAAACCTCGTCGTCAACGTACACTTGTAAAGTCCTTTCGAATGAAAGTTGACGTCATACGCTGTGGACATTATTGAAAAAGCAATAGCTCTTACTGATGAAGTAATTAAGAATTCAGCTGCTGACAGTCAATACTGATCTCGGAAACCATTCGATCCGCGAGGTGGAAAAGGACCAAGCTAATTCTATTAACATTTTTGGTTTCCGTTGGAAATCCCACAAAGAGTTCATCAATTGTTTTCTCAAATCGAATTGCTTCTTGATTTGGTTCTTGTGCATTTGTGTGATGGATGGTGAGTGTCCGCAAATTCTTCTTTCTCATCTGACCCCTTTTCGTAATCGCTGTTTATTCATTCACCTCCTCCTTTGTTTATTTTTCCTATTCTCTACCTCATAAGTTTCTGAACAACTACAAAGTGGTGAAAAAGCAACGGAAGAGTAAATTAAGCATCTTTAGAGCAGGCTGTTAGAGTACATAAAAGGAAATATGGTTCTGTTCCCCGCGTCACCATAATAACAACAGCAGCGATTAAGTTCCTCCCGGTAAAGACTAACATTGCATAAAAAGAGAAATTTAAATCCCTGTGAGATTAATGGTGAAGGAAATGCCTCGAAGAGTCTTCTGAAGTGTTTCCATCCACTCACTCGATATGTTGATGGCTCTTTGTGAGAGAAATGAGGGTGTTTCAATTAAACCAACAGTGAACTAAGTGTCATTTTCGATAAGACTTTCTGAATTAAATGCATGATAAATGCTAAATTTAAATTCTGATTTTCAGTGTTAATTAAGTAACTGTATAATGGCCCCTGACCGGCTAATATAAAAAATTCAAATAATCAAGTCCTTGGTTCTTACATCAGTTATTTAGGGTGTGAAGTATCCGTAGGTAATTGATGTAGTCAAAAAGTACAGGTGTGTTGACAGTGCGAAAGACGTTTCATCGTGGGGTTGTATATATCCATATTTTTTTGTATAACAGTAAAAGTAGTAAAGTAAGCTTGAATGAAAGTAATCATCCCTTAAAAGTATGATGAGAGCATAGAGAGGACTTTAGGAGCTATCTACTATTTTTTGTAGACGCTCATGTACCAGTGCCTGTAGCCACCTAAAGCATGCAGTGAAATGTTAGAGATTTAAAAAGAATAAAGAGGAGAGCAAGGCAGTAAGATTACCCTTCTGCTGGAAAACTTGTTGGGAAATTTGCAGAGTAAAACGCTATTCATATCAGATGTGTTTATTTTCACTCTCTTAAATGTCTGTGTAAAGCAAGAACTGTTGTATACAAGAGCTCAGTGTTCGTCTGCCTTGCTAACCTTCTTGGAGTTTGAAATATCATTAGCTGAATAAAAGATTAGAAATAAAAAACCGTTTGCAAAACTCTTTTCTCTCAGATCCACTAACAGGTAGCTTGCGCTTGCAGGTTCATAAACCGGAAGCTACATCCCCAGTACAAGAGGGTGCTCTACCACCATCCCAGCGGCCACCAATCCTTCACACTCACCCAGCCAGCCAAAGCCCAGGCAGTAAAGCTCAGTCTCAGGCTCAGCCCGCAGGTGCTGGCACTGCTGCAGCAGCTTCGGCAGCCGTTGCACCAAAGGGGAGCTCACATGTTCGTTTTTTGCCTGACTACCGCCCAGTCAACTTGAAGGACAAACCCCGTGCAGACCAAGAGAGTTCTGAGTCAGAGACTGAAAACACTACCAATGATGAGGAGGCTCACACGACAGAGAAATTCCTCTTGCTCATAGATCAGCTCTCTGTTGATACAAAGAAGCACCTGTCCATCAAAGACATTGGTGTTATCTTAGATCGTCTTTCTTCTAAAATTATTGATGTTGAAAAGTTAGATAGAGAAGCGGAGGAAGAAGACTGCTTTAACTGGACAATCAAAGCAACAATCCGTGGTGACAGCCTACGGGAACTTGGTGTAGTTTACAATGGACATTATTATTCCATTAGTGAACACCCAGGTTATGGGCAAAAGAAGGAAGAGGAAGAAGAAGAAGAAGAGGGAGTTAATGCAGATGAAAAGGAACCTGAAAAGGAACCAGTGTGACTGCGTCAAACTCCCAGTATTTGTTGGGAAAAAACCTGGTTTAATTTGGCAGGTGACAAAACGCAGGTTCACCCGTTACCCAAAACCAGTAATCTTGGCTTGTGTTTGTGTGCGTGTTTTCCTTGATTTCAACTTACTTTGACAGGAACGAAAATGCCAATGACATTTTGAATTACAAAGACTGAAAAGAGGGTACAATCCAAGAGAAGGGTCACGGTTCAAACTGTTTTTTTAGAAAGACCCCGTTCCCCTAGCGCCACCGCAGACCCTTTCTCTCCCCTCTCCCCAGACACATACACAAGGCAAAGCACAGTAACAACAAGCTCGCTTTGAGTCAGTGACCTACCAACAGCAACAATGAAAACAGCCGCAGGGGACATTCTTGTTCGATGGCCTGTAGCAAAAGGCATTTGCTGCTACGCCCACCTCAGCTTTGCTTACTCAAAGGAGGATGGACAAGCCATCTTTGCAGGTTAGTTCAGGTGTACTTCTGATGAGCTCTTTAATTCTGTTCCTTAGCCTCTCATGTTTTCTGTCTTAAGTGACATTATAAAGAAAATAATGTTCATTTTCACAGCATGAAATTTTCATCTAATGATAAACTGAGACCATCCTTTTCTCTTGGTATATTCTTATAGACAATGATACCTAGTTATCTTTTTCAACAAATTTCAATTGTAAATATTAAAACGCAGCGTTTCTTCACCAATGTTACCTAGTTTGAGGCACTGCTAATGATGGAATAATTGGCTATATTGTAAATCTTTGACTTACTATAATTATTGGCATTCAGTAACCATTCATCATGAATAGGCATTTGTAGCACTGTAAATTATGTTGATAAGCTAATTAGTTTCAAGAAAAATAAAACTGAGTTCACAGTTACTACCACACATTATGTTCTGATATACATTCTATGTCCATTAGTAAAAAAGCTTGATTGTCACTTTGAAAATGACCTCTGACTTTATCTTTATAACATTCAATAACAGTCTTTAAGGGAAGGGAGAATGGCTTATGAGTCTCCAATAAATGAACTTTAGAGAAATGTTCTCGCTTGTAAATGTCAATAACGTTGTGTAATGTCAAGAATGTGGTCCTAATGGTTTTCTTATTCTAAGCTTGAAGATGTGATGGTAAGTGCAGGGAAGTTGCCATACACCTTATTTTGTATTATCATTTCAGGGTGTTGTCCCGTTGTTTTAGCAGACAATCGATGAACTGACTCTTAGCAGCGCCATATTTTAGTATCTCCTCAACCAACACCACAACCTGAAATTGTTTCATGATTGGCAAAACTGCAGACAAGACAAAACCAATGTCCTGTTCCAAGCTCCAAAGATCAACAAAGACACGCCACATTCACCACAACTAGTGCCATCTACTGTATGAGAGTTTCACTAGCGGTACCTAGTGGATAAAGACTCATTAGTGACCAAGTGCCCAGGCACTGGCTAGTGCCACATGATGTACAGAGGCTCACTAGTTTCACTGATTGTGCCAGTGCATACTAGTGCTCCGTATGTACAGTGCCTCACTAGTGTTGCTTGATGGGCAATTGTTAAACCCCCAATACCTATCTATTGTGTAAACCTAAATAGTGTCACCTCATGTGGTTAAGGACAGTTTGTCCCATAATTATTTTCCATGAAAAAAACTTATTTATAATCCCAGATTTGGAATACATTGTATCTGGGGAATGAATGAATGAAAATCAGTTAGTGAAGTCCCAGGTTTTGGGATCTGACAATGCATGTGGCCGACATGCGACCCTTGCCCTCTTCACTTAGGGGATCATATGAACTCACCGATGGAAAGGACATTAGAAGTGAACTTTGTAGTTAGAAAGATATTCTATATTTTGAAGAAAAACAAATGTTGGCGGCCATTGCACAGACCTTTTTTGGCATGTAGGATGCATATTGTGGAAGACATTGCCGCCGCGCCGAACCATGCTCAAACTTAACAGGAGATTATAAAACGTCTCGTTAACATTGCTCTTCTGTCTACTAGTTGTTCAGCCGAGAGGCCATGCTGCCAAGTTTTTAGATAATGCCAGAAACCACTTTATGTATTAGTGCGATGATTATGACGACAAAAATATCCAGAGCCCTGAAAGTGTTGTTGTTATTGTTGGTGTTCTCTGCTTGCAGACCAGAGATCGCGTGGGGTGTGTTATAAAGCATCCTCGTCAGCCACTCTGAACCTCTCCAGCGTCCACCACCTCTTCTGTTGATGCCACAATACCATTTCATAAATGACAAAGATTTTAGCCAAATGTTGAATCGTGGAAGGAAATGACGTTCAGAGTGGCTTGCGGAAGGGGAAAACCATATTTCCTTGTTTATCCATTTTCTATTTAGAAGTGGAAGGACAAATTTGCGGATTTTGATGGGGTTGATAATGCCCGAGCGCTGTGCCTTCCAATGCCACCAGTTAAATAATTAGGTATCCTTTTCGTGAGGGAATGCGCTGGGTGGGTATCCACGGGCATAATATTCAGGTTAAGCGAACGGGGTACCGTGAGGGGCAGAATGAGTATGTGCGCCTGTCTGTCTGTGTGTCAGTGTAAGTGAGAGAGAGAGAGAGAGAGAGAGAGAGAGAGAGAGAGAGAGGTAACACCACTCGTATGTGTGAAAGAGAGAGAGAGAGAGAGAGAGAGAGAGAGAGAGAGAGAGCGCTAGTTTGAAATTTACCGAATAAAGTTGAATTTGTAATCGGAGATGACTCTTGTCTCCCATTTTTGGATTAAGCAGGTGTTTAGTTAAGCTAAACACGTTTTAAACTTGATCGTAATTTGTCATTTGTCGAATGAAAAATGGTAACACAAGCAGTCAGTATTTTACAGACTGAAGTAGTTGTGCGTGCGTATGTGCGTGTGTGTATGTGTGGGTAAGAGAGAGAAAGAGAGAGAGAAGAGGCACCCATCTTCGTCTACCGTTTGCCGGTCGCTTAACCTCCCCCCCTCCCCACCCTATTGTTTTTTGGTGCATGCCAGGTGCATTTTTGAAGACCGCCAAAGGAAGGTCGTGTCTGACAAACCTTTTGTCTCTGCCGTATGTCGTCTGAATTCCATAAACATTAGGCTGGTCCATAATTACGGTATTTTAGCTTGGGGCTACACAGTCAGTTCTCTGTTAACCCGGTTTGAACCTTTTCTGTTGATTCCAGTCTTGCACTTATGCAAATGAAAAAATAAGAATAAAAATATCAAATCACTGCCTATATGATTATTAGTATTTCTATAATATCTACTTGATTATAGAACCTTAGATTTTACTCTTTACTGTAAATCAATTTTGATGCTGTAATATAACACTCATTCATCATTGTTCCACTTCTTTAGATCGATAGAAAATTCAAGTTTAGCCTTTTCATCCCCTGGCGGCTGCAGGGCGAGATTAGGTTCCAAATAGGTAAGGTTATGTTAGGTTGTGTTTGGATAGGTTAGCTATGGTTAGGTTGTAGGCCAGAACAAACCAATAAGAGAAGCTGTTTCAAAATCCACTTGTTCAACAAAGCTCGTCATGGACTGAACGAAGGAGGAGGAGGAGGAGGAGGAGGAAGAGAAGAATTTGAGGGATTTGAGGAGGAGAAGATTGAGAAGACTTAAAGCCCGCTGTGACTGTTGTTAAGAGGGAACTGACTGCTTATGAATAATTTGCGAAGCCATATTGCCAAATGGAAAGAGTGGCCATTTATTGTGAACCTTTCTGGGCTCTTAGTAAGTCTGAAATGGAAGATTTTTTAACATTGTGTAAAAAAGATAAACTTTTAACTATCATCTAGCAATCTATCACGTTTTAGCTAGTTATTACGAAATCTTGTAAATGTGTATAACCACACATACAGTATATAAACTGCAATATATGTAAAGTCAATATTTTCATATTTCTTATCGATTAATGTATACTTGTATTGGAGAAGTCATAGATACTCGTAATATAAAACAATCCACAGACGGAGGAGAAGAAAAAGACGAAGAAAGTTTTTAGCCATCGAAGACATTTGGACAAGATAAAGTGAGTGCGTGAGAGAGAGAAAGAGAAAGAGAGAGAGAGAGAGAGAAAGCGAGAGAGAGAGAGAGAGAGAGAAAGAGCAAATGCAACAGAACGAGAGAAAGGGAGAGAAAAAGCGCGTGTTTGTCTCTAAGTGAGGTATTTTTCTACGATGTTTTCTTCTAATGGCTTATTCGTTCATCAGTTTGTTACTTGTCTTACTAAAGCCCAGAAAAGGGTGTATTTCCCTCTTACGAATAAATAAATAAATAAATAAATAATCTTGCACACAGGAAAATGCGAACTTTGGAAAAGGAAACCGAAACCAAATCTTTCAGTAGGAGTTCATTCGTACATGGACGTCAATCTCTGGCTCTTAGATATCGATTGACTGATTGGTTGACTGATTGATTGATTGTTTGAATTTGATTCTAATGGATGAAACATTTCCATTCGTTCGGAAGGGATTCACACAGTGTTAAGCCAATCGTTGATGAAACATCTCGTCGCTCAGAAACTAAAAATGTAATAATAATAATAATAATAATAATAATGATTATGATTATGATTATGATAATAATGATGAAAAAATAAATAGATAAATACTTGAAGTGGTAATTGATCAAATATACCGTATATCAAATATAGTACTGAATAATTTAGGAACAAAACAATATAGGATCTTAGCAGTGTTAGGAGGGTAATTTAAGGTCATTTCCATACTTCTCTGTGGAAGTCACTTGCAAGCATTTGGTTTGCCGTTTGCTTTCAGTAATAATGAAGGACGGATGTTCCTGACTTAATAATAATAATAATACTAATAATAATAGAAATAATGATACTAATAATAATGATAATACTATTAATAAAAAAAGATTTTGTTACCAGGCAAAACAAATGTTATGCATCAAATGCATTCATTTCTTAGGATGGTTGATACCTGGTTATTATGTATAAAACACAAAGATACAATAGCGTCAGTAACCCTTGTTGGTAATGCCATTCTGACAACGCACAGCTGATTATTTTTTCCCACAGGTCCAGTTTGTGTCGAATGAGGTTTCAGGACCGGCCCAAATGTCGTTACACCATCACTGCATGCCCCGTGGTATTTACCTTGCACAAACAAAAGAAAGAGAGAGAGAGAAACGAAGGAAACGTTTCTCAGACTCGATATCGATATGCAGTCCCGCCCCGCGCACGCAGTGAGCGGTTGACGCATGTGGGCCGAGCCACAAACATATTCCTGGCCACTAGCCTATATTTCCCCCGAACTTTTTCTTCCTATGATGTTGTGACCTAGGTTTAGAAACGTCTTTAAATATGTTGCCTGACTATTATTATTTAATGTTTGAATCCAGTGGTTGTAAGACTTAGTACCCCTCTCTTGTGACCGGTAGAAGGAGACCTCTTGCACTCGAGCAAAGGCAGTTTCATTGTCTCTTAAATAATACGGGTCAAAACGCACAATAACACACACACACGCTACTTTGCGTTTAGTTTAGCTTCTCGTGTTGCGTTCTCGGGAGGAGGAGATGATGATGAGGATGATGATGATGATATTGATGATAATGATGATGATGATAATGATGATGATGATGATGAATTTAAAAACAATGATAATGATAATAATAATGATAATCACAATAACGAAGTAGAGAGGTGGTGTTCAACAAGGCGCAGATAAATGAGGAATTAAAGACTGCCCTCTGCATTCTGGTTCCAATTCCTAGACCAGTCTCACGCTGAGAAAAATAGAGAGAAAATTAGCATAGAGAAAGAAGAACCATTTTCCAGCCTACACCATGCCATGCCTATGCCTATGCCTATGCCTATCAATCAGTGAGAGTGAACCTCTTGTCTTGAGAACTTCCATCTTCACGTAAACAATCACGTAGTAGAGTGACCGTGTGCAGGCAGGACTCTTCTTCTTTGTTGCGCTCCCTGCTGGAGCTGGTCTCTGGAGTTGGGGTCCACAGCAGCCATCTCTTTTTTTATCTTTTTCTTTCTGTTACCATTTTGAAAAGGGGGGGAGGCTTCGAAATTCATCGTCGTCGTCCTTGTCTTGCGTCACTGGTGCTCATGAGCTGCTTTTAGTATGGAGGCAGAAACTGGCTCTTCTCGAGGGGAGGAAGGTTTATTTTTGGGGGCGTGGGGGGGAATTCTTTAGAAGGAAAAACAACCTTTTTGGCAACAGCCATTGAATACCAAAGAAATAGTTTTAACTTAATGGCACTGGCTATCTATAGGAAAGACATTTTATCGTGCTAACAAAATGCCATTGGTGTCATGGCCAAGTGTAGTGAAGAAGTGTTCTTGTTGGACTCTATATTTAGTAGGCGTCGCCAGGGACTGACAACACTGCCCAGAGGCACCCAACCCGCAGCACAGCAGCCTCATTAGCATTTTTGGTGCAGCAGCAGCAGCAGCAGCAGCAGCAGTGCAGCAGCAGCAGTAGCAGTGCGGCTATTGCAAGTATTGTTCTTCATTCAGGGGCTTTAAGTCAATTATTGAATGGAGTTCTCTCTTTCGTTTTAGACCATTTAACTGTGTTATGCTTAAAGTGCTGATGACATCATGTTCTGACAAAAACATTTCCTGTAGTCTTTCTCATTCTTCCTGTGTTGTCTCCACCTGAGTTTGGCCTCTTCTTTCTCTTGACCTCTTTTTCGTTCAAGGCATCTCTCAAGCATATTATATATATATATATATATATATATATATATATATATATATATTTATATATATGTATGTTTATATATATGTATGTTTATATATATATATATATATATATATATATATATATATATATATATATATATATATATATATGCTCATTCCAAAAATTACAATAATTGATTCAAATCTGCTTATTTATTGTCTGGCGTATGTGAGGGTGTATGCATACAACTGTGTGTATACATAGTGTATATGTAAATGCTTATATATATATACATATATGTATATATATACTGTATATATATATATATATATATATATATATATATATATATATATATATATATATATATATATATATATATATGCATGCTTCTGCCTGTGTGTGTTTGTATATTTTTACATATGTAGAGGCTTATACATATACACATATGTGTACATGCACGTATGTTGTATGCATACGAGTTTGTTTGTGAGAGCAAGTGAATACATTCAAGAGCGTATGTGCGTGTATTATATATATATATATATATATATATATATATATATATATATATATATATATATATATATATATATATATATATATATATATATATTATATATATATATAATTATATATGTACATATATACAGTATATGTATGCATGTATATATAATTATATATATACATATATATACACATGTATAAATATATATATATATACATATATATATATATATATATATATATATATATATACATACATACATACATATATATATATATATATATATATATATATATATATATATATATACATATACTTATACATATATATATATATATGTATATATATAATATATATACATATATATATATATATAATATATATATATATATATATATATATATATATATATATATATATATATATATATATATATATATATATATATATATATATATATATATATATATATATATATATATATATATATATATATATATATAGTGTTCACGGACACGTAGGTATGTATGAATACTTTCATATATGTGAGTATGTTTTATATACCTGCATATAACACTGAACATACACACATATATCAAGTACACGTACACAGATACATGTGAGGAACTTACGTGTGTATGTACTGTATATAGGTACGTATATGTGTGTATGTGTTTTTTCTGTCCTTTTACTTTTTCATTGGCATTTTAGAGCATAGATTTGTCTACATAAATCAAACAATTGATGATGATGACAATGTGTAGAAGTGAGTTACTGTAAAAGAATTAAATCTTAGTTTTCTTACGTTGGCTGTAAGCTCACGGCATTCATGAAAAGCTTTCCCGATCATTTCGAGGTTTTTCGTAACAGTGGAATAATATCCTTACAAATTTTGGCTTCTGTGTCCTCCGAGAGACGAAAGATTTTTGTGTCAAATTTCGCCTTCGTAAAGGAAATCTCTCCACGTTCCAGTTCTGTTCACCATTCTCATTTTCATTTTGGTTTCATTTTCGTTGCATTTTACATGCACGATCTTAGACTGCCGAATGCAGCGGCAATATTTGCTAATGCATTTTGTGCGTGCACATTCCTGCAACCTTTGCAATGTCCGTGCATGCAAATTGCTCCATTTTGTGCATGTATCATGTGACACATTAACAGCAGCTACACCGTCGTGAATTGCTAGCCAGCTCAACTTCTTATTACGAACAGCATTATGTGAACAGTTCAGTTGTAGTCTTTATATCCGTAATGAAGCTGATGTTTGGGAAAACTTGTATCTAAAATTGTTGGGAAAATCAGACTTTTATTGTGAGTCTTCTCTTTTGGCTGATGTGTAAACACTATGGAGGAGTGTGCCAAGATGAATATAAATATATATAGTATATGGAATGTATTGTATACATTATTCTTCAGTAGTATACTGTATATACCTTACTGATACAGTATATGCAGTGTAATCATATGCAATACGTGGTCCTCCAAATCCTAGGTCGAACATCTTGGATTACTTGTCTTTTTCCCTCCTTTTTGCATTGTTAATTTCTTAAGGGCCTACTGTAAGCTATTTTTTTGTATCATTCCAATAGCGAAATGATCATTAGTACATGTGTGACTCATGTTCAACCAATGCTTTTTGATGCGGTTTGATTTGGTAGTTAAGTGTCAGAACTGATTGGTGTTCAATATTTTAGCTTTGATTTCAAGAGCAACTCAATCAGTCATGTGCACAAAGAACGCTCTGGAGAACAGGAGTCTGGTGCACACAGCACAGACGCAGACGTCAGTGGTGGGGATGTGTGGGGCTTTGGGGGGAGCCAGGAGCGCCTGCTCAATGAGGGAATCTCAGGAAGGCTGTAAACAAGAAGCACCATGCAACAGTCAGCTACCTTCTTGAAATGTAATGCTACATAATGATAGTTTTGCTTTGTAGGAGTCAATACTTAGGTACAATAAAACAACATGGACATCCGACTTAAGGTTCCTGGCCCACCTCCCCACCCTTTTCGGCTGCAGTGCACATCTCTGAGAACATGTTTGTTGGTGGCTTTATTTGAGATCAGTTTTTAACATGTTTTCTCTGTATCTATATAAAGTCTTGATTTTTATGTGATTGTGAGTGCAGTATAGAATATGATTATCATATATATATATAAATATTTCTTTTTTCTTCCATTGTAATGGTGAGGACATATTATGAAATTTTCTACATGAGACTGCCAGAGGCTCAAAGGGTCATCCAAAAGAGAAGAAGCAAACTGTCTGAAATGTTTTTTGTAAAGGACACAACGGTCGCGAACGCACTGTGATCGTACATGCAATTGTGTAGAATTTGTTTCAAATTGTATTAGTCTTCTAAAACAGCCCAAAAGCAACATATGTGGTGGTCACGTGTTATTGGAAACCCTTGTCTTACGTGCTTAGCATTGAGTCTAGAATGCTGAGTACTTTACGAATGTTGAAACCAGCAGCAATTCATCTCATGAATCTGATGACTGTCGTTGGTTTGTACAGCTGAAATCACTTTACTTCTTTTATCTACAAAAGATTTGAGATCTGTTCAGTTTCTCTTATTTCCAACTGTTCTTTGAGTAACAAAAGATCACTCTAACAATGCCAGTGATACCAATTTTTATTAACAAATACTTCCACAAATGAGTTCATGACTTAGGTTCATTTCCTACATTAAAGGAGAAAGGTATCAGGTAGTGGTAATTGATGTCATAAGACTTCTTGGGTTTTCTCATTTCCAATATCTATTCAAAACCCCTTGTAAGATGTGATTACTGCTAAAGTTGGATACAGTAGGTGTCCATTATGCCTATACCTTGATTTGTCTGCTAATATGCTTGTTGAGGTAAAGTGATTTGAGACTCATAAATTGATACGAGTGACCCCCCTTACCACCTTTGCACAATACTGGGTTTTCATCTTGTAAAACAAAATCCTAACGGATTCGTAGAGATCAATTATTATGTATTATGCTACCACAGGCTACCACTGCCAGGAGTGGTTCTTGGACAGGAGGGTACAATGCAGGTCGGTTGTTACTGTTACCTTTTCCTCCAGTACAGTTGCTTTCACTTCACCTTCATTCGTGTGTCCTTTTTGCTTTCTTTTCTCCCGTGTCCTTCTGTATAGTCCAGCTTGTCGCACTGAGACTTCGTATTCCTTTGAAGCGTCCTGAGTGACAGTTCACTTCCTCCCGACTGCATCGTCAGCTTCTTCATTACTCTGGACTGCTTTTGCCTATTTCTGTTCTTCCGTTTTTCTTTCATTCTTCTTTTGGTAACAGTAACTCTAACGCTTGCTCGTCCCTTCTAGGCCCCAAGTTCCCCCACCCCTAAGACACGGGTTTGTTACGCTACGTGTCCAACACTTGATAAGGGAATAATAATAATAATAAAGAATTCCAACATCTAACCTGTGTTTGAATCGAAACCACTCTGTTATAAAGGAGAGATTTCAAATCTGTTAACTCGAATAGATGACAAGGTCTGTGATAGTAAAAGGATTAAAGAAAATAGTATTTGGCAGAGATGTCTTTGGAAATTAGACTACGAACTTCAGGTCTTGCGCCAAAAAGAAAGTTTCAGTTTCAGTCCATAGTCAGTGCTTTTGCTGCTAAGGGTAAGTCATGAAAAAATGTTTCCAGTCCCTGGAACGTTTGAATCTGTAAAATATTCGAAATGGTTATTTTTCATTCAACAGAATCTAACAGCACTTATTATGACGTTCTTCATCTTTCAGCTAACTCTGTAACCATGTAAATACGCAAAACCTTTTCTAAAGGCCAAAATAGCATCTAACGTTTAGATATTTACGAGTTCATGATTACGAACCTTTCAAATTTTGACCAAACTGACCTACATTAAGGCAACAAGACTCAGCTGCTAGAACTTTGTGGTTCCAAATACCATAGCCGCTAATATTTCATTTCGTGTAGATTCACATACTCACCGACAAGCGTCCCTTCATACGATTGGAAGTAGCGCACGCAGGGTTTCTTTCCTAGCGAGCAGCAGACCAAGATTTCGAAAGGCAGAGAAATCAGAGTCTACTTTACCCACCGATTACTTATTAACCAGACGTTTCGGACCAGATATTCTTTATACACGGTTAGCTTCAGAAATTTTCACTTGACGCCAATATTCCTGGACGAAACTGAATCAGCTTTGCTCATTTCGATTTCCTTTTAAAATGGAGAAAAAATGCATTTGTTACTTTTCCTTTGTGGAATAATCAAGGAACAAAAACGAAATCCCTCCACCTAATGTAAACACAGATAAGCAATGAATATTTATTAATAAACATAAACATCAAAGAATTGCAATGGCTGAAACCAACTTTAAAGTCCTGAACAAGGGATGTTAGCCTTATGTAAGGTGCCTGTCACTATTGACAATTATTCCTTTGTGCTTGTTGACATGTCACATTGAAGTACTCTGGGTTTATTTGTCTGAGTAACATTAGCTGTCTAAGAGCATTAAATCTGTGCCAGAAATAATAATAATAATAATAATAATAATAATAATAATAATAATAATAATAATAATAATAATAATAATAATAATAATAATAACCCCACACTATAAAAACCACCCAGTCGAATAAGATGACTGTGATAGACAAAAAAAAAAAAAAATAATAATAATAATAATAATAATTATTATTATTATTATTATTATTATTATTATTATTATTATTATTATTATTATTATTATTATTCACAGATTAAAATACTAGTCTTACAATACAGAGAAACAGAGAAAAGAGTTTATTGATTTACAAATAATAATAAAAAGGAAATGAAAATAATCTTTACGTAAATGAACACAAGTTGGGAACGGAATAAGTAAAACGAACATGTTACTTCAAAGTATCAGTATTACCTCTTTTAAAATCGAGTGCATTCACATCCATAACATTACCGGGCGAAGAATGCTAAACTGATAGCAACAGGAAGGAACGACTCAAGTACTGAGCAGTGAGGCACTACAGCACCTCTATAATGCGCAGGTGCTGATGTCATTAGACCGAATGAATTTTTCGAGGCACATTCTCTTTGAAAATGGTTATTATTGAGGCAGGAACTCTCCTGTCGATGGTCTTCCTGACCAGGCTTCCTTCCGATGAAGAGGAGTGAAGAAAAGTATCCAGATAGACTCAAACATCTATGTCAAATCAGTTATGCGTAACCCTTCCACTCTCCTGAAGTGGAAATTCGAGCTTTATTTGGGATCAGTTCAGTATGCAGAAATTACTGACACTATTAGCCAATCAACCCTGACATGATGAAGCATCACAGAAAATGATACTCTTGTCTTTAATGCATAATAGGATGCAGGATACAATCCCATACTGATGAAAGCTTCACAATTCAATATTGTCACTTTCTTTTCATGGACATTTCATCAATGTTCTGCTGAGCTGTAGATATCAAACGTTCCATAATTACCTTCGCGCATTAACTGTTTTTAGTTACAAAACTCTGAGTTTTTAAAGTGTACAGAAGGTTTAGAATAGTAACTTTTTACTTTTCATATGTATTGACAATTATCTATGTCCCCATAGGCAAACAATAGCCTATGCTTCACTTTTGCCACGTTATTAAGAGACTTGAATTAAAATGTACAGTTTCTTGATTCTCCACAAATAACATTAGGGGCGATAAAGTAGTGGTTAAGGATAAAGTCGAGTCGCCCCCGCCCCCTTCAAAGTTATTTTCCTAATTTATATGAGAAGGTATATTGAAAACTGGGTATCATTGGCTGTCATGTCCGATGTATTTCTTGAACTGATTTTCATCTACATGAACAACTCAGGTATATAGATGGAGGCGAACATGCACACTGGGTTCTGGACATCTCTCGACAGCTGGGCAGTCATATCACTGTCTATCGTTCTTTCGATAGACAGTGACGGTTCGAATCCTGCTGAGAACGAAGCATCATCAGTTATAATTTCCCTAGGATGCAAGTTATTCCTAAGGTATTGTGACCTGGCTATTAAACGATATATATATATATATATATATATATATATATATATATATATATATATATATGTGTGTGTGTGTGTGTGTGTGTGTGTGTGTGTGTGTATACGAGTATGTGTATATATGTCTTTATTAATGCGCAATTATTCTTGTATAGGACGCTTTCCTTCTATTTTTCCGTGTGGCTTATAAGGTATACAGAGAATTACATGTTTCTATATATTTATTATGAATGAAACCAGACCATATTATGAGCCTAGTCAATAATATTTAAGATTTTAGTAGGATGACTTGAGGCTCTTTATTTTAGTTTCTTCATATTTAATGACTAGTTAACCCCCTCTTGCATGTTACACTTCCCTTGTTTCTTCTGGTTAACCAACGGTTTCCAGAAGACAAGATTAAAGTGGGTTACACATGATCAATATTACTGTCAGTAAAAATACTGTCATTATTTTCAAAAAATTTTTATTGTCAATAAAAACTCCCTGGTTTGATAGTGGAAGGTTGTACTCAGCTCTTCTCCAGCGGATGGGAAACTATAAAAAAGCATGCATTGCAATTGTACTGGCCCAATCGCTAAAGAAAAAACGTAACCGTATGGATCAAAGATTGGACTGCAAAACGTGAGACGTACACACATTTAACCCCCTTAAATGAAGTAAAAAAAAAATAAACGAGACTCATAATTTTTTTCGCATGAATGAGGAGTTACAACAAACGTCTTGAAATGGCGAGACCTTACATAGCTAAAAGAAATGCTGTTATTCGGGAAAGTATCTCTGCAAATGAAAGACTGGAAATTACACTTTGTTATTTGGCAACAGGAAGGAGTTTTCCTAACTTGCAATGCTCAGGAGTTATGGGAAAATCTACGATCAGCTTAATAGTACTTGAAACATGTGAAGGTATCATTACTGTTCTCCATGAACTAGGTTAACAATTAAGTCTAATGCAGAGATTAATTTGTATTTATTTAATTGAGATGCATGATTTTAATCATCAATTTGTGGTGGCACTGAAAATCATGAAAATATTGAGTTGAAGGTTCCATTTGTGCCCTGGAATGCTGTAATGGATCGCTATGGCTGGTGCTGGTACTTGTTGCTGACACGGGGCGAAATACTGGTTCATACATAATGGCCCTATTACCAGAATCGTTTATTTTAACTGAATTTCTGGACAGTGTCACTAGTTCAGCATCAAAAATAATGTCACTAATAAATTTCTCAGCAAGCAATTTCTGATCTGGTCTCACATTTTCAATTTGTTAGCCCAAACTTGAGATATTTGCACTTCAGCGCTATCTTTTTTTGAAGATATTGGCAGGTCAAGTGCTAAAGGTCATCGGGGCTGTATTACATTTTTCTCTTTTTGCGTTCTTTTACTGGCATAGATCCTTGCATGAGTAAACTGTCATCTTTAGAACTGACATCCTGTTCATACATATTCTCTGCGATAGCAGAACTTATAGTGATAAATGTAGTTCAGTGAGTGAGTGAGTGAGTGAGTGAGTGAGTGAGTGAGTGAGTGAGTCCTTCTGTTTGCATAATAACTCAAAAAGTAATTGATCTAGAAAGACGAAATAAACCGATGAAGTACCTCTTTTCCTTCCATCGTTAGCGACTTAATACCGCAAAAGTTTTGATGATACTGATGGTATTGACAGTGCAGTGTTCAGACCATCAGTACGGATGGACTGAAAAATATTACGAGTACCTCCATTTTGTTGTAATGACAGAGCGTCAGTATGATGTTCAAAGCTACAGTAATACTGACAGTACAGAAAATAATGACAGTAATGCTGATCGTGTGTTGGGGGTTTAAGTTTGAGGTGCGTCCAGAGAGGGGAGGCAGACTGTGAGAGCGTGCGTGCGGGAGCGGTTCCTGGATTTGTGCGAACAGTGGGTGTGTAGTACGGTGGTTTTAATTACTTCTCTTTCAACGTCCGTGTTGTCTTACGGCTACATAGCCCATGAGAGTGAATCATGGTGGAGACTGTTTTGCTACCATTTGGACGTACTGTAGGTGTATGTGTGCTTCCACATCAGTCGTGCAACCGGCAGAGATATTCCGGAACAGCAGTGGTTGTGCTGACGAGTGACGGCTCACACCGACAGTCGTGGTTTCCAGCGCCCTTGTCAGAGAGACGACATATTTCCGAGTGTTGTTTTTATTCTTTACATGGAATCATTGCCTGGGTTAAGCTCAACGATTTCTCCTTGTCTCACTGATGTTGTGTCAGTGTGATGTTTAGCTGTATAATGTCTACTTATGACACCTCAGCCACCTATCTGAATCCTACAGGTAAGGGTCAACAAACGGAATCCGCCTTGTGTTAAAATCATTGTGATTTTTATTACTTTTTATATGATGCATGAAGTATAGATTTTATCTCGTTGTTTCACATAATTCCACGTAACCCTGTCATATGTTCCAGTAGTTTTATATTATCATCGAAAGTTTAGATACACGCTAGTTTGTTCCGTAAATTAAATTATTATGTTTGTATAATTCGCTTTCACTTTACTAAAAAAGACAATCATTTGTTCCTTACTGTCAAGCGGTCGTTCGGCAGTTGTTAGATTGGTATTTCGGCATGCTATTAGGCCAAAGTATTAGGCCAGGTTATCCTTCCTCGTTCGTTAATGCTCAGTGGTATTAGTAGTTACATCCTCATTTTTAATTCTGGTGTAAAGCTAGTTTATAAGTTACAATATTTGACATTTAGCTCTTTTAGCGACGCCAGTATTTCACTTAATTTGTTTTATTTTACTCATCACCATTTGGAGTTAAGGATTATCCTTTCTTAGATAATGACTAAACTGAAATATAGGTTTATTTGGGTCGGCCAGCCGTATCGCATTCCTTTGTATACCAGTGGCTTGGATAGCTGGGAATTTTCCCAGAAGGGGTGGCTACCTTCGAGAGCCCCCTTCTCATGTATTTTTTGTTTTATATTTTCCTTATTTTCGATCTAAGATCATACTAATGGCTTAATATGTTTGCACAATCCACATGGTTTTCTATTTATCTTACTTATACAACTTGTATGGCGCGTGGTTAATATTTTAGGCGCCAATAGTAA
The DNA here is from genome assembly GCF_040412425.1 of Macrobrachium rosenbergii. Taxonomy (NCBI): domain Eukaryota; kingdom Metazoa; phylum Arthropoda; class Malacostraca; order Decapoda; family Palaemonidae; genus Macrobrachium; species Macrobrachium rosenbergii. The sequence continues at coordinate 14,817,272 of NC_089754.1, forward strand.
AATTCGGTTCACTTTTCATGAAATTTATTTTTCATTTGAAAAATATTAAGCACTAGACATTATAACGTCTTAAATACAAAAAGTATCTTCAGTTGATTAGGATTATTTTGGCTGCAAATTATAATGAACTCCTCTGTTGTATGTTTAGAAACAAAACGATTTGCGTTGGCGGGTCAGTTGTGGTTCTCACTGGAAAAAAAAAAGTAATTCAAGTCACAGACAACAAATAAGGAGGTTTTACATTCTGAATTTTGTTACTGCCGTCTTTCTTTCTTTCCTTTCACGCTTCATCCTTCATCACAAAGACACTCTCTCTCTCTCTCTCTCTCTCTCTCTCTCTCTCTCATATCTTTGTCTTTTATGTATTTAACATTAGTTACACAAATGGCCACATCTTGCTGTAGCAATAATTCCATTGTAGCTCCCAATACATGTCAGACTTTGACCATGCAAAGAAAGAGTAAATGAAGGCATACCTCTCCCGGGATAGGTAAAACAAACAAAAACAAGCCGCTAACCTTTATCAAGGAAAACCTCATTACAGTGATGCTTAATATGACCCTCCTGGCCTGGCGACTGGATATGTGTCGGCTTTTAATGAGTTCTCACCCCATATCAACGTTTGTTTTGATTCTCTATTAGTCTGGGACTTTGCCGCTATTAGCGTTTACATCAAATGCTCTTAAAAAGCTAAGTGATGTTTATGAGGATTCTTATACGTTATTGTAAAGGATATGAGTATATTACGCTTCGTGTCTTTTATTGTATCAGATCTGCAATATTTGTATCCAGTTGTTATACCAGCGGTATCTTGACATCCTTCTTTGCTTGGTTTCCTTACTCTGAAAAGTTGATTTTCTTTTTCCTCTAACAATTTTAACTAAAATTTGGATAATCGTGTACTGCATTTTGATACCAAATTTTCACAATAGCCATTACACTTTGCACTTTTAAGTTAGTGCATTGTATTTTGTATTCTGCTGAGGTGTCACATTGATAGCCAGGACCAGGTCTTACATTCCTTAGAAGTAAAACTTCAGGACAGTGTTTCCGATCGTTTCCTGAATGTTGATCTTCTGCATGTTTAAGATTATAATGCTGCTTTGGAATACCATACTGTTTTGCTTTTACTTTTGTGACATGTTTTGGTATATATTCGATTTTCTAGACGTTGTTTTAAATTGATATATAGTACTCTTGGTTCTGCTTCTCCCTTGTCCTGTAATATTGGAGATCTGGCAGTATGTCGACATTGAATAATGTAAGTAAGCTTCTATCAATTCACCTCATTGGCAGCAGGATGATAGGTAGGGCCAAGGCGCTGAATGCTTTGTCTTTCTGGCTTCAATCCTGGATGCCTGTGGATGACCTTGGTTAAAAACCAACAGGCAACGGTCGGGATTAGGCCCATTTAGAAATGGCCTCTCAGGCCTTATGGAGGTATTAGGACTCCAGTGGTTTATAAATAGGCTACTAAGGAGAAACTGAAAACAGGAAATTGGAATGCAAGACACCTCAAACAAATTGGGAAGACAGAACACGTAGAAAATGAATTAAAGAGAGATGGTCTGGTTATTTTCGCATTTTGTTAATCACAGTGCAAAGGAATGAGAAAAGAGATTGGATGGGGGTAATGCGTATATCAATTCAGTAAGAACACATGAAATTGGTAGGGAAGGATTAGGCATGATTTAACACCAAATGCAAAAAAAAAGGGGGTGGGTGGGTTGCTGACTGACAGGTGAGAAGTGAACAAGATTTATAAAAAATCGTGCAATACGGGATATTAAGATTTATTTTCTATAGAACAGCTGAATATTGCAGATGAAACACTAGGAGTTATGAAAATTGCTGTTAGGGATATGAATGCGAAGGTATGTAGAAACAATGAAGGTATGAAGGGTGTATTTGAGAATAAAGGTATAAGAGAGACTGCAAACGGAAAACTGGGCTCTATTAAATGTTTTGGTGACTGGTTGCTCTTATCCAACAAAAGGATGGACTTCTCCAATTGGCAGTCACAGAAATCAAATAGGTCACATACCCAATTATCCATTCATCGGGAGACAATAACAGAGGATTGTTAGGAGTTACAAAGGAATAGATGTTGGCAGCTTTTCACCACAATGAAAATGAAATTAAAAGTATCCAACAAACAAGTTGACAGAGTATCTAGGTTTAATACAGTAAAATCTTTAAAGATGAACATCAGGAGGCGAATGCAACTGAATGGTGAAATTTATTTGCAGTTCTACTGCAAACAGTTCTAAACACCACATCGTAGCAGGAGCATAAAACGGATGAGGACTGGGAGAGGGGTAATGGGGTCTGGAATAATAAGATGTATCCCAGGATGTGACATATGATACAATAAAGGATGGAGAGAAAGCAAAGGTTCTTGTAAACGAATTCGAGGGAAGAGGTAAAAAGAAAAAAAAAAAATTAGGACATGCGAAGTCCTCAAGTCTGACAGTGACGTAAAACGAAGATCATAGAGAGAGAGAGAGAAGAGAGAATACTTGGACAGACAGGCTGATGTTGATAAAACCTTCCATACAGAAAGTGCCATTGGTGTTAGGGTTCCCCACTGAGTTATTAATGATATATCCATGGGTGAAAAGAGAAAGAGGAAAATACCCGTCAAAGGAGGGATGGGCCGTTAATAACATGAAAAGAAGAAGAAAGACAACACTTGCAGAATTCTTTTTGAAGTGGAATCAGTTATAAAGAAACTTAGAAGATGGAAAACCAGTAGTTATTTTGGGAACACTGCTGAGACGATTTTAGCTGACACTAAAATGACATCTCGTATACTAACTAGACCAATTTGCTGAAGATGGGATAAGCAAACAATGCCTGATGATTAGAAATTGGAAGTGTTAGCAAGGGTACCAAAGAAAGGTGGCCTGACTCAATATTTAACTGTAGAGGCATTTCATCTTCGTTAGTTGTATTGAAAATATTCAGCATGCGTATTCTCAGTTGGCTGGAGAAAGAACTTGTTCAGAAGCTCAGAGATGAAGAAGCTGGTTTTAGAAAACGCAGGTGTTACACAAATCTTTTTGTCAAGACATATTGTGAAGCAGTGAATGGAATTTGAAAAGCCCTTTCTGATAGCGTTTGCTGATTGCAACAAGGCAAATGACAGCGTCCACAAACCAATATTATAGAAGGTATAGCGTCATCGTGGCATTTCTGGTGAATATGTAAAGCTAACTGAAAGTGTCCATGAGGAAGTAGATGCAAACTTTATGTTGATGGGGTTTTGTACAATGAATCTGCAGTAATGAGTGGTATGCTACAAGGAAGTGTTATTTCATTTTTGTTGTCGGAGATGGAGGCCAAGGTTTAGATTGGAGTAACGTTAAAATGTTGACAGAATTAGGATATGCAGATGATACACCAAAATACCTCGAGATTAATAAAGCTTGTTGAATAGGATAGGGCTGAAAATAAATTACGAGAAACATAAGTGATGAGGACGGAATAAACACAAAAAGCTGAAATAGAAATAGATGAAGTGCAGGTTCTCTTGAGTTGGATTTAATTAGAAATTACAAAAGGCAAGTCAGACAATGGGCAGGATGAATAAGGTTTTGGAACCAAATAGACTACATTGCATAAAAAAGTAAGATAAATAAAGTACAATCTCTATCGCTATGCGGACATGTATCTTAGCATGTCAATGCAACTTAATCTCTAAGTGTTTTTTTACTTAAGTAAAGCGTTAAGGATAATATTAGGGGCCAGATGGCAGGATTGAGTGAAAAATGATACCATCATGGAATTAAAGAAGTTCCATAAGTGGAATAGATAATAAAGAGAGACACAGATGACATGGACATTCCTTTGGACAACACTTGGGAAAATAGTATGAGGCGGTGTCAGCTAGGTTCCGGTGGGCTTCAGAAGAGTAGGAAGACCCTGACATACTTGGATAAATGTGAGAAGGGGTGGGTAAGATGAGTGGAGATTTGTGGAATTGGAATCATAAGAAAGGCACGAGTGGCGGAATATCACAGAGGCCCTTTTCACTGATTGTCATTAGACTTGATGATATGTGTACTTTACATATCCGTATCTTAGTCCTAAGGACTGAATAGATGCTACAGTAGGCCACACAACATACACTGTAGGTGTTACATCAAAAGGTTTTAAGATATGGCAGTTCAGCTGGGAGAAGGTTCGGATAAACATTAAATTGACGTGGGGTGAATCTTAATTAAGAAATTATTCGCACTCCTTACTATAGAAAGGCTTAAATTAAATAGCAAGCAAAAAGGCCATGCCCCACTTAAGTGATTATGGTGCTGAATTAAAAATATTCTGTGATACATTGACAAAGCCGAATGGACGCTGGCTTAGCAAGCACCACAAAATGTTAAGCTTCTATGTGACAGATAACTAAGTGATGGTTGGCGGAAAGTAAATATAACTTTTCAGTTAGTTTAATCACAGTCTGGCTATCGATCCGAGGATCACTGAGCTTTTCGGAATGTTTGCCACTGTGTCTTATTGAAAAGGACAAATGTAAAAAAATTAAACGAAAATGTCTACATTCGAGTGCTATAAAGTACACTGCTATCCATTTTGTTCTTAGGCATGTGAAACCCCCGGTGACTTGTCATCAGAGAGAGAGAGAGAGAGAGAGAGAGAGAGAGAGAGAGAGAGAGAGAGAGAGAGAGAGAGAGAGAGAGAGAGAGATTGATTGATTTGTTTCAGGCTGTCAGCAAAAGTGGTCATAGTTCAAACAGGAATAATTATGTTACTAACTCTACATTAAACTTGGTTCCATTACAACGGTTAGTATATTTTGAATGAATCTACGCGTTAAGGTTGATTGTTGGTGCTGATTTTTAGATTTTTTGGGGGGTTGGGGATGGAAAGATAAGAAATTTGTTGAAAGGTAAGCCTCATTTTTATCCTTATGAACAAATTCACTAACTAGATAACATGTTAGGAGAGGAACTGTTTAGCCTACTTAAGCAAGTTCTCTTAAACGCAGTATATTGTCGTTAAAGGTACCTTTATTACTACTAAAAATATCTATATAACTTATATGCTACGAACGCATCAAAATATTTCGTTTTAAGTGGGGTAACTATTTTCTTTAAGGTGAAATCTTCCACTTTTCACGAAACATAAAAAAAAATAAGTGCAGGTTGGTAATTAAAATCTGTTTCGATAACAGGTAGGTCCAGTGAAACTCGTGTCAGTCGATTATGCCGAACAAATAAATGTATCTCTTACGATCAAAGTTATAAAGGAAAGGGGAGGGGACTTGAAGAGAAAATTTATAAAAACCACGAAGCCGGAGTAAGCCAGTTAGGCCCGCAAAATAGCTAAGTTACCCGCAGCTTACATTTTCGTTTTTTAGTAAACTCTTGCCATAGAGAATGAGACCATCATTGAGACCTGAGTGGCTTAAAGAAATAAAATAATAATTTTCTTTGCCATGTAGTTTATTAGTTATGGCTTTCTCATACACATTATATCCGTAGAATGCTTGATATACTCAATTACAAACTTCTCCCTCTATGCAAGTTTCGTTTCATATCCTCATTTACCAATATAAGCCTAACATGTTGACCATATCTTCATTCTTTGTTTCAAGTTGGCGGAATTTTTTATCCGATACTGTATTTTGCTAATTTTTAAGAGGAGGATCCGGGTAATAACAGTCTTTTATTTCCGTTGTGTGTGTGACGAAATCTTAAGTCTGAAACTAACATTCACAGAGAGTAGGACCTAATATGAAGCTGCTTTCATTGGCCATGTAAACGAACGTCATAATCGACTGCAACAGACTCACGCATGCCAGTCAATACATAACGAGTGATATTTCAGTTAGAAGTACGTTTTAGCATCTTGATAAGCTCTCTCTCTCTCTCTCTCTCTCTCTCTCTCTCTCTACTCTCTATATATATATACTGTATATGTATATTATGTATAGTATATAGTATATATATATATATATATATATATATATATATATATATATATATATATATATTATATATATATATATATTATATATATATATATATTATATATATTATATATATATATTATATATATATTATATATATATATTATATATATATATATATATATATATATATATATATATTATATATATATATATTATATATATATATATATATATATATATATATATATATATATATATATATATATATATATATATATATATATATATATATATATATATAGCCTACACACTAGCTGACAACCGGCGCTGCCCAAGATAACTCTGAATAACAACCTATAAAAACTCCCTCTCTCTCTCTCTCTCTCTCTCTCTCTCTCTCTCTCTCTCTCCCCAACCCTCGCTGTCTCTTTCCCTCTTTCTTCTCCCTAACAACCCCTCTACTCTCTCGTGCACTTTCTCTCCCTCTCACTCTCTCAGTCACCCCCTTCCCAAACCACCACTCCCTTCTACCTTTGGTGCCATTGATGTCTTACCCCCATAGTATTCTTTTCCAGATAGTAAGCAATATGTATACTGAAATTAGGTATGATAAAGTCGTAAAGTTGCTAAGTCACGGGCATAACCAGCTCTGTTTCAGGGAGGCCGTTCCCACCCCCAACCCCCCCCTTTGGTGCTAGTGTTGTTTTATCCCCACAGTGCTGATTTCTAGATAGTAAGTCATATGTATTCCAAGTTTGGTTCAAATTGCTCAATGCGTTTCAGAGTTATGCTGGCACATAAACACACTCATACATACATCCATTATATATATATATATATATATATATATATATATATATATATATATATATATATATATATATATATATATATATTTATATATATATATATATATATATATATATATATATATATATATATATATATATATATATATATATATATATATATATATATATTTGTGTAAATATATATATATATATATATATATATTATATATATATATATATATATATATATATATATGCATTTCGTGAAATGGATATATACATACACTTCCATGTAACCCGCTTATTAATGTATATGTTACCTTAAAACAATCAAATATTTATGTTATACGCTGGAATCACCCACTACAAAATACTTAATTTTCAAAATTGGGGTTATCTTATTGTCCTTTAAGTTAAAGTGCTTATTTTCATTGGCCCCATTCCGAGCCAAAATTACTTGAATTTCGAAACCATATCTATTCAGACATATTTGTTTGTATGTAGTAGTTATAATTATGCAACACATGCTGTGCGATAGTATTTGTATATAGATTAAAAAAAAAGATAACTATTACTGACAATGCAATAAACAATAAAGGGACCTCTCGATTTTGAATATTTTCTCATAAATTAGAGTAACATTGTTGCAACAAGCTTGGGCTCCCAGATAACGCACGTTTCAGCAGATTATGAAAGGCGTTTAAGAAAATGCGTAGGAGCATTCTTTTTTGTTTTAAATAGGCTGTGAAAAGCTATGATCAGCAACTGGTTAAACTCATTGCCTGTCGAAATGCTACTGATCTTGAATCTAACGACCATCAATTTTCCTTGAAGAGCTGACTTTCAGTAAACTCAAAATAAGAATTATATTTTATATAAAATCAAAGTAAACTGTCAAAATGGGAAAGCTGTTTATGGCTCCTAAACAAAAGAAGACGTTGGTTTAGATTAGCCAGCACTGTGTTGGCACGGGCTGTAACTTGCTCTTAGAGCAGCCCGTAAGAGAGAGAGAGAGAGAGAGAGAGAGAGAGAGAGAGAGAGAGAGAGAGAGAGAGAGAGAGAGGAGAGAGAGAGAGATAATTTTACAATTTAAGTTACAACAAATTGAAAATAGAAAAGGACTCATCTGATGAGCCTGGAAATAGCCCAGAACTATTTCCATCTGCTCCATCAACCAAATCGCCAGCTCTCAAACGTGACAGAGAGAGAACTACAACCTGGAGGCCCCTATGGAGGGGGTATGGGAAGACACCCAATCAGATCCCATACAATCACCTCACCATAAAAAGGGATCTGGTGGAATTCATCGGGTGGTCACGACGTCCCTCCTGATTGATCAAACGGAGGCATTTCCTCATATTTCTCTCCGGTTTCATTTCTTTTTTCCCGGTGGCTTCTCTTTCATGAGGAAAGGGATTCATGATGTGGACATTAAGGCATCATAATATAAGTAGTTGGTAAAATTGCCTTACAATATCTCGTTAGTGATGATAAATTGGAACCATTCTTAATTATATGTATATTATATATATTGTATATATACGCATAGGTATACACATATATATTTAATGTACTGTATATATATATATATATATATATATATATATATATATATATATATATATATATATATATATATATATATATATATATATATATATATATATATATATATATATATATATATATGTGTGTGTGTGTGTGTGTGTGTGTGTGTGTGTGTGTGTGAATAGGGTCAAATGCCACGAAGGAGAATGAAACAGCAGTGTGGTTGCTAGGCCTTTCGACGCAGATGTATATATATAAATATATATACTGTACACACATATATATATTTGTATATATGCTATGTATATATATATATATATATATATATATATATATATATATATATATATAGTATATATATATAGATATATATACAGTATAATACATATACTGTATATGTATATATAAGGATATAATGTATATATATTGTATATATATATACATATATATATATATATATATATATATATATATATATATATATATATTTGTACATATACTTATATATAATATATAATATATATATATTTTATATATATATATATATATATATACAGTATATATATATACTGTATTGTATATATAGGATATAATGTATATATATTGTATATATGTATATGTATATATATATATATATATATATATATATTTGTACATGTTATGTATGTATATATATATATATATATATATATATATATATATATATATATATATATATATATATATATATATGTTGCATGTACTGTATGTATAATGTTGCGTAACCATAAGATCCATTATTATTAACAACGAAGGAAACGGTCTTAGCATTTATCTTGAAGTAACAGCAGAGGAAAGGTAACAGAGGGTGAGGGTATCTAAAGGCTACCAACAACTGACTGTACGGTCGCTTTAAGCTCCCTAATACATGGGGGCAGAGTTGCTGCTTCTGTTGTTAATGTTAAGATTATGGTCAGAGCTAAGTTACTGCAGGCTCGCATATGTTTCATTCGTTGACTTTATTGCATCTGACTGCAATAGGTGACTGCGCATTCTTCTGTGAGGACATTCTTGTGCATGCACAGGCAGTGCATTTTGATGTTTATCCTGTTCCACATGAATATGTACCCCGTAGTAGGGTAGCGCTGTCAGTGCATCTCACGGGGAGCACTGTAGGCATTACTAAAGGTTCTTTGCAGCGTCCCTTCGGCCCCTAGCTTCAACCGCTTTCATTGCTTTTACCGTACCTCCATTCATATTATCTTTTTTCCATCTTGCTATCCACCCTCTCCTAACAATTATTTCATAGTGTAATTGCGAGGTTTTCCTCCTGCTACACTTTTCAAACCTACCTACTCTCAATTTCCTTTCCAGCGCTGAATGACTCTCATAGGTCCCATTCTCCTTTTGGCTAATGAAGGATTTACAATTATAACAGGATTTTATACAAGACTTTGCAATTTCTTATTGGTCTGTTGTTAGTCATAAATGTCCAATTATTTTTTCCTATGTTCGGCCTTAAAGACCTTCAGAATGCTAGAAGTTGTTTCAAAACACTAGATAGGGAACTCACAAAACATTCGTTCTTTCTTTAGCCAAAAAAAAAAAGAAAAACAAAATATTTTCAGCTAATTTTTAACAGTAATCTGGACTTCTCATGGATAGCAAAGTTTTATCCTGTCTCCCTGTCTTAGTTTATATATTCTGCCGTATATTTCGGGCTAACAATCCTTGATGCCCTAAGGTCCGTGGAAGAGAAAATAGACATTATTTTTCAGGGCATTGTTTGTAAATTATAATTTACATACATATACCTCATCATTTGTTGATTTTTTGAATACCTTACATAGAGGCCTAAATTTCTCTTTGATTATTGATACATCCTGAAATGGTAGACTCGTGTTGTTTTCCGACCGGCCTATGAAGAATTAGAGGAATTTATTTCTGGTGATAGAAATTCATTTCTCGTTATAATGTGGTTCGGATTCCACAATAAGCTGAAGGTCCCGTTGCTAGGTAAGCAATTGGTTATCAACCACGTAAAATAAATCTAATCCTTCGGGCCAGCCCTAGGAGAGCTGTTAATCAGCTCAGTGGTCTGGTTAAACTAAGATATACTTAACTTTTTCCGTTTCTGTTGTGAATTTTGTAAATGGAACTTTTTATGTATACATTTATACATTCACGTCAAACGGGTAACAAACAAAATATCATCCACGTATCTGAATAATATCAGTTTAAGCGTCGGTAATTTTAGTTAGTATTTTTCCTCTAGAAAACTCTAGATGTAGGCCTACAGGGTACAATGATGATGACGGATTACCCATGACCATAACTAATATTCTGGTGACATGCGCCATTGAATGCGAATTTTGTTATTAATGAACGGATTGATTAATGCATCCATATAATTTTCTCAGCCCGAGTGCAAGATTACAGACTTAAATTTCATCAGTCAGAAGATTTAATAGGTATGTGATTTAATAGGAGCGCTTTGACTCATCTAGACAGACTGGATTCTGAAAATGAGAATTTGATATTGCTGCCAAGAAATGTGAAAATCTTTGGTGAGCCATTTGGAAAACTACATGTGACTTTTTCAACAGAGTTGATAATCGGCTGTATTGGATCGTTAGGCCTGCGTGTCTTCGTGTTTCTTGGTCAAGAAGGGGATTTGGTGGTCAACATGTCAAGGCGACATTTTCTAGTCTTTCGTTTTTTTCCTTCAGTTCGCTGTTTAAATGTGATGATTCCACCAAGGATAATTTCCACAGTTTATTATATGCGTCTTGGTATTCTGAGAAGTCATCCATTTTGGCTACGTGGTCGGTTTTCTCCTGCAGTCTTGGTTTAGCCGTCATTTTTTAACTTTCCAAATAAGCTCAAATCTGCAGTAATCCACCTCGAAAAGGACAATCCTTTCTACATTAGCTACGTAAGATTCACATTGGACCCGGTAAATCTGTCTGGATGAGAGAGGTTAAAGAGACCATGAAGTCCAAGTTTCGAAAACCCTATGAGGCCTCCCTGTTATCTTTCCCCTGCTGTAACTTCCCGATGAATGTTACGACCATCATGGATATACAGATGTGAGGCGCAATTATGCCTAGATTGCGTTTACAAGGGGCACAAAGGCCCTGACGGCCTAGCACTGCCGTGATTCCTTTAATTTTCATTCGTGGTTCAGAATAAAACACACAGATAACATACACACGTACACACACACTCAAACGCACACACACACACACATATATATATATATATATATATATATATATATATATATATATATATATATATATGTATATGTATGTATGTATGTATGTATGTATACCGTATATATATAGTATATCTATCTATCTATCTATGATCTATATTATATATATATATATATATAATTATATGCTAAAGGGTATATATATATATATATATGACAATATATATTGTATATATCTGAATTCAGGGCCTTTGGTCTTGACAAATTTGAGTTCAGTTGGTATCTTGTAGCTCGGCCAAGAAGTTCTCTCTCTCTCTCTCTCTCTCTCTCTCTCTCTCTCTCTCTCTCTCTCTCTCTCTCTCTCCTAGTTGGGCCCAAAACATATACAGGCACTTCCATTTTAAACAAAGGGATGAAAAGCTCTCCACCAGAGTCCTCGCACCTTATCGATTTTGTAACAAACGTATGCACTTATATTTCCGTTTTCAAACCCTAGAATCCGATTATAACCAGACCAAAAGATTCCGTGCCTTAATGATGGAAATTTCCATCATTGACACGTGACGCTGTATCCGAGTGCCCTCTGAACAGTGTTCAGGTCATCGATCTATTAATTGCTGATTTTACTTCAGTCTCATGTGGACGGATTCTCCATGGTTTTCAAGCGCCTCTGGAAAGATTGACACAGCTAAATCTCAAAAGTCACTGAACGCTAGGCGCTGAATAAACACTTAATTAAGACACATCCTCTACCTGCAAGATCGCTGAATACGGCAAGCGATCGCATATTACAAAATCTCCATATATATATATTTAATATATACATATATGCACATATACAGTGTATATTGAATATACATAATATATAAGTATTTATGTATGTACGCACATATATAATATATATATATATATGTATTATATATAATATATATAATATTATATACATATATGTATTATGTATATATATATTATATATATATATTATGTATACATCCGCATAAGAAAGTACATTATTGAGTACAACTGGTAACATGTACGGTAGAATTTCCATTACGAAAGGAAGAAAGATTAGTAGAATATTGGCAGAAGATGATCAGTGTGGATTTAGACATATAAGAGGGTCATTATATCAGATGTTTGTTATGAAAGCTATGAGAGAGAAATTCTGGAGTATAAAGAAGATGCTTTGTGAGCTGCACATGGACTTAGAGAAGACTTGTGATGGAATTGATAAGGGGTGTGATGCGGAAGGTGCCAAGCGTGTATGGTCTCTATAGAAGGTTGCTGTTTTTTATTAAGATGGCCTTATGCCAGGACAGGCTCTGGCTCGTACATACAGCCTGCAAAGTAGGCAGTTGTAAGTTCTCGCTGTGAACGTGAACCTTTTGTCAGAATAAGAAGTGAATGCTTTTGGTTTGGTGTAAACGTGACTTATAGGTTATGTCCCCATGGCCTGTTCTTCCTTTTAAAGCCGGAGTTATGAGAAAAGTCAGGGAAAGGACAAGGGAAACAGAAGCAAAGTTGGTTAAAAGTTAAGTATATCTTAGTCAATTTAACCAGACCACTGAGCTGATTAACAGCTCTCCTAGGGCTGGCCTGAAGGATTAGATTTATTTTACGTGGCTAAGAACCAACTGGTTACATAGCAACGGGACCTACAGCTTATTGTGGAATCCGAACCACATTATGACGAGAAATGAATTTCTATCACCAGAAATAAATTCCTCTAATTCTTCATTGGCCTGTCGGTGAGTCGAACGCTGGGCCAACAGCGTGCTAGCTGAGAGCTCTACCCACCCTGCCAATGAAGAACATTTGGAATAACCGATTTTTGCTGATGATACCGTAACGATAAATTTTCTTAGTTTCTATTTTATTTATTAATTCCGTCAAGAGAATGTTAAAAACACTAAATGTTATCTCAACGGAAAATATGTATAAATTACAATAGTCAGGAAATTATGTATATTTGTTTACAACCTTAAACATTTCCTTAGTTGTATGAAAAATATCAGTATGTGCATATAATTCTGTACATAGTCACTCCTGAAGATAGCCAGTGAGTCGCTAAGTTTTGATTTTGTCCGTTTTACAGATTAGCAGTTTATGGTATGCAAAAAGTAAAGGGTTCATTAAAGATGCGTGAAAGAAACTGGTGCCCTGTTGTGAAAGGAAAAAGATTTTAGGGGGAAGAATTACTGTAGGAAATTGAGGTATAAATGAGGTGTAAACCATTGATTAGTATACTTAAACAAGATGAATATATACGTTGAGTCAGAGGATGTTACAGACTGCAGAAGCTGTGTTGATTAGGACAAGGAAAATTTGATTCGTTGAGTAAAATGTCCAAAACATAGCAACGATGAACGTGGATTCTTTTTGACCGACGAAGGTATTTCGCAAATTGTTGAGTGTGTATCATGCATTTATTTCTAATCTATCACTAAATAAATTTTAATCATATTAAGATTCCAACTGAAAGATATACAAGACGAAGCAAAGGCAAATTATTGTGGCGGCTGATTTTCATATTTGCAGTTTACTCCGCTGTTGATTAATTCTTCTTTTTGCCTAATCATTCGTATTCATTGGTAGATTGCATAATTTTACTTTTGTTTTATGTCATTATAATCAATTGAGGGTTATAACTGATAGATATTTAAAGATAACTGAAAGAAGGGCGAATAATTAACATCGAGCCACTAACAAGGCCAGCCATGACCGGCTGTCAAACATGGCATTTAACAATCATCAAAAGGCAACACTGTGGCTATTGATTAAATGAAACGTGAAAATAATGAGGGTTTTTGTGTATAACAACAGCTTTTACAGAAGAAACAGTGACTGAACATATACAACAATAAAGCAAAAGCTTATCAGACCACCTCTTATCGGTGGCTACGTGATCGATACGTCACAACTTCTTAGAAATGGCTAACGGGAGGAAATCCTATCACTAATATCTAATCCCTAGACTTGGAGCCAATTTATATCTAGGCTAAGGCTTACCAGGAAGGGTACAAGGGCATGTGTAAGCAAATAGTTTTCTCTGAGGTAGAGCAGCATAAGACTGCTTTCCTGATGCTGTGTGTATGGTTACCAAACTTATGACCACCTTCTTTTTCTGTTTCATAGCGGAGTGATGGAGTAGTTCGTTGGTTACAGTGCTGAAGTAGGGCTGAGTTTTTCGTGGAAATTATTCACAAAAAATCGCGAGTGCAAGAAAGAAGGTTGAAGTGAGAGATATGAAAGCTTTGCTACTAAGCCTCTTTCAAAATGTCACGACCATGGCATGTCCTTTGGGTGTGAATGCTTATTGTACGGTAATCTCTCTCTCTCTCTCTCTCTCTCTCTCTCTCTCTCTCTCTCTCTCTCCCCTTAGAACTATAGACTACTGTAGCAGTTTCGAATGAGTGGGGACTACATTACTGACGTTAGTTGTCAATAACGTCAGCAAGAATGGTATCATGAAAGTAAAACGCAGACCGATATGGCGACCAAATTTATCTTGGAAGCTTGATTAGAGGTGTTGAATTGTCAGTAACTGTAAATTGTACTTGAGAATAGGCTTATGTTGAATAATAATTTTATGTCTGGCTTTTTCCATGATTTATCTCCGACCATTTGTAAGAAGTTATAGTTACAATTTTAAAAAATCTCCCTCTATCTTTTACTGAGGGTTCTAGAGTTCGACTCTCGAACCGGAAGTAGGAACGTACGGGCGCCTTCCTTAATTTAAAATCCAGTATAACGGTTAATTTACAGTAGATGCGAATTATGTACAGTTCCCGTCATGTATTTCGGTACGCTTCGCGGTGAGCAGCTAATGCCTCGGTGTACAGCGAACACGAAGGTGTTGGCAGCGCTGCCTGTGGAACTGAAGTCGCTAAACAATCAAGGAGCGATTGTCAAATGAAAGTAGTGATAATTGAAGAACTTTTTCTATGCATAACGCATAAATACTATAGTCCCATAACTAAAATAATAAAACCTTTCAATTGTGATGTAGCTATTTTCCGATTCTCTCTCTCTCTCTCTCTCTCTCTCTCTCTCTCTCTCTCTCTCTTAGCATGACTTTTTTGGAATAGCCTAAGTGTAATCGTTTCTTCCCTCGCTCGGTTGACCCCTTTCGGTAAGTAATTCCTTTGATAGTTCTTGTTACTATTGAATCAGTTTCTTTTAGTATGCCATTGTCATGCTGATATTGGTGTCATATTGATGTAAAAAATGAGGGAAGTAATTCATGCGATGATAAGAATATACATTGATGATGAAATACCGTTTCTGATGATCTAGTCCCTGCCTTCATTAAGACACGAATAATATCACTGGCGTCATGTGTGTGTGTGTGTGTGTGTGTGTGTGTATTTGCGGTTGTCAGTGGCTTTGGAGGGTGAATGGAAATCACCTTGAGCAGCTATTTCGTAATTGTGACTTTTACATCGCCTTGCGTTACTGTCACTACATATTGCTGTAAGAAATGCAGTTCCACACCGGTAATTTTTAACATTCGTTTTATTTTAATTAACGCTTCTATTAAAGGTTTTTTGTAGATCTCACGTAGTTGTATTTATTCGGTCTTGGCACAAAGTCGGAAAATAGAAGTATCATTGAAGGTTAAAAAAAAATCATTCTTGACACAAATCAAATACATAGTCAACCATTTACACACACACACACACACACACACACACACACACACATATATATATATATATATATATATATATATATATATATATATATATATATGTGCGTGTGTGCGTATATATACGGTACATCTTCATATATATATACTGTATATATATATTTATGCACATAAAAATGGATATATGTATATGTGTGCATGTGTGTGTGAGTATGTTCCGGTATAACTCTGAAATGCATAGAGCAATTTCAACCAAACTTGGTATACATTTACTGTCTGGAAAGGAATACTGTGGGAGTAAGGCGTCACTGGCACTATAGGGGGTGAGAAGGGGGTTAAATGTAAAAATAACCGAAAATGACAGATATTAATGTCTCATCCATAGTTTTCGAGATCACTGAGATGAACAGTGACACTCCCGATGCCCTTGAAGTCCAAATTCAGCCCCGATAGTAATGGAGTGTGAGAAGGGGCGAAATATAAAATGTTAAAAATGCTGGGCAATGTAATTGAAGCAACTATCTTGACAGGAACTAGAGAGAGAGAGAGAGAGAGAGAGAGAGAGAGAGAGAGAGAGAGAGAGAGAGAGAGGGGGCGGAGGAAGTGAGAGAGAGAGTAGAGGGGGTGATAAGGAGATGCTAGGGAGGAGAAAGAGGGAAAGAGTGAGGGAGAATTGGATGGAGAGAGAAAGTGAGAGAGAGAGAGTAGGGGGCGTTAAGGAAGAGAGAGAGAGAGAGAGAGAGAGAGAGAGAGAGAGAGAGAGAGAGAGAGAGAGAGAGAGAGAGAGAGTTTATCAGTTGTCATACAGAATTTTCTTGGGTAGCGCCAGGTTGGTCAGCTAGTATATATATACAATGCAAAATCGAGAAGTATCCGTGAAATTGCCATTAATATGGCAGAGGACAAAAGGAAAGTATTGAAAACCAAGTGGAAATGACTATGCAAATCAGTACTTGGTCTAACCACCGAGATTAGCAGTTACACTCTTGCGCCTTTTGGGCACAGATGCAACATAGTTGTAAACAATTTCAGGGCTCCTTCTCAGTACTTCCCACTCTGTTTGCAGCATGTTGCATAAGCTGCAATGATGTTCGTTCTTGTGATTCCCAGGCATTTACAATGCATGTCCATATGTTTTCCATTGGGTTGAGTGAGCCATACTTGGTCATGGCAGAACGTCGATATCTCTCTGTTCTTCAAACCACGTTTTTATAATACTGGCGTGTTGAAAAAAGTACATATTATCATATATATATATATATATATATATATATATATATATATATATATATATATATATATATATATATATATATATATATATATATATATATATATGACTGTGAAATATTTTCTGTTAAAACAGAATTCCGTCAAATATAAGGAACCCATAAAACACCAGAAATGTGGAAAATAAAAGCTATATTTCAGAGACAAAACTCTCTCCCTCCTCAGGCAAATAGCGAATGAGGAAAAGTTACAGAAAAGCTGTATTTATACCAGAAGGTCCATAGGTCAGCCGTTACGTCACTCCAGTTAACAATTTCTCTTTAATCTTCGCAATCGCTGGTTGGAGGAAGATTTTATCTGTAATATCTGAATCCCACCCACCGCTTGAAAGATTCATGGTGTTTCTTTGTTTAATCAAGGCTGATTCCCCATCTGGCTTTTGAACAGACAATTACTGCTATAAATGATATGATATATATTCCGGTTTATTCTGTGATTATGGTTATTTATGTGGTTAAAAATAGCTGAGCTCTGTTGTCCATACCTAACTGAACGTTTATGCTGTATTACTCTCTGGGGGAGTGATTTGCCTGTAAAGCCGATATAAGATTGGTCACAATCGAGGCAAGGGATTTCGTAAACTCCTGTGTCTTAGGGGACTGGCTTTTGTTGGACGTTAATCATAG
>NC_089754.1:14837802-14850302 GCF_040412425.1 Macrobrachium rosenbergii
AGAGAGAGAGAGAGAGAGAGAGAGAGAGGTGGATAAAATTACAGCCGCGTCGCGATAGAAAGGTTTTTATTACTCTAGTCATGAGAACATACTGTAGTGTTTCCAACTTTAGTGTATTATGCGTTATGCACAGAAATAGTTCCTCAGTTTATCATCTCTCATTTGACAATCGTTCTTTGATTGCTTAGCGACTTCAGTTCCAAGCGCAGCGTTGCCAACACCTTCGTGTTCGCTGTTCACCGAGGCATTAGCTGATACTTTTTGGAGTCGCCAGTTGTCTATTTATCCTTGGCTCACCGCGAAGTGTACCGAAATGCAAGACGGGAACTGTACCTAGTTGTTAGTTGACGGCTGTGAGACGCAGTTTAGAGAAAGTGAAAAAAAAAAACTCCCCTAGGGTCACAATATGCTACTAAATTATTACGGCATGGCACCATTCTGGGCTATTTTGCTTTTACTAAACAAATGTTTTCTCCATGGGCTTTTATTCACTTTCCATTTTGCCCAGATATCTCTCGGCAAACTAATTTCCCCTTATTCTTATTCTCCTGCTCTCCTCCTTCATCCATTCTTCCTTCATGTTCAATTCTCTTGTCCCCTCTCTTACGTGCTCTAAGCACGATCTCTACCTGGGGGTGTGGAATGGCCTGGATGAAAAACACGCAACTCTCACCTTTAGATTTCCTCACATAACGTCCAATATGCTATGCTATACCGCAGGCATTTATAAATTACAAGCTTTGATAATTCTGGAGACGTACGTCAGTTTTTTCTTTATTTTGTTCTTTCTTTACCTGCTCATATTTGACGCTGGTTTTTCTGAGGATCTAGTGCTTTATTGGATGGTGTTTTATAAAGTATCTTTCGCTGAAAAATGCCATAAGTAAAGTAAACGAAGATATTACCACCTAAGTCAGTTCTCATATACGTGAAAAAGAAGCAAGTGGAGATGCCTATATAAAGATAATCTTGAACGAACAAGCTGTCAAACAAACAAGACAATTACGTGGTCATACAAAGATATTCTAGGTAATCGAGGTAACAAAGGTAAGCAGCTGGGTAGATCAAGAAATACTTAGTTAACAGGTATAATTATTTACAGACAGATGGCTACCGGTTAACTGTATCAATAGGCAGAAATAGGGTAATTGTCTGATTATGGCTACATATTGCTTCATGGATGCAATAAATCGAAAATGAGATAGATCTTAACTTTCAGTGCTGAAATTATGAACCACTGTCGAATCAATCCATCTAAATAAGGCACAGAAATGATTCAGTGCAAAGTCGAAAGGGACCGAGGTCAACGTGCCACCTTGAATTGCGTAAGATAATCATATTTAGAGTAATTCATTAAATCGTCTTGGTGTTGATATATTGCAATGAATGTTGCACTAATTTCCCAAGAATATGAGAAGCTTTCTTGCGTCGGTAAAACCACCTGTTTGTAGCCCTGAGAACGTGAGTTCAAATCCTGCTTGAAAGCTGGAGTTACTTCTCTCATTTGTTGTAATATATAATATTATAGTTAACAAAATTATGAATATTTAAGTAGACTGATCGAAAAGATCGAATATTTAATTTGTAATAAAAGATCATATTCTGCTTATTAGATAACTGTCGATGATACAAATCGAATATGAAAATTGCTTGCTAAAACTGTTCGAGTTCCACCTTCGCGGGACAGGAATCGTTCAGCTGAAATGAGAATTGCGAAGCAGCCTAGCCGATTAATTTACGCCCGATAGCGCCATCGGCTTTGTGGATATTATCTGCAACTTTATGACAAGTTTAAAGAGGTAGTAAGGATTCTAGTTCCATAGGATGACCATGAACGGAATTATCTGATAAGAGAAAAAATGGGACGTTCAATAGTCGTAAAAATACGTGGAGAGGATTCCAAGATGGAAGGAAATCATGGGAGAATAAGTGAAGCCTCAACTCTTAGTCTTTTAACGGCCATTGAGCCCCGCCGACGTTAAACGGAAAAAATGCCAAGGTGTCTTCCTCCTCCTCTCTTCGTAGTTTCATCTCATTTTCTTTCTTCATCCGTTCTGCGCCCGATTGTTGGGCTTGGCTGGAGAAATATAGGGAACACTGAAGGAAAAAACTTACAAGAATATATAGGGAAAATTACCCCAAATGAATGTTAGAATTGTTCCCAATTCTCTTCCCTAAAAACGATCAGATATGACAACGATCTATTACTGCTTAGGTCGTCGTAACGACTCCATTCGTTCTGTGATGGTTGCGCGATATAGCAAACCCACACCATTAATTCAGAGAGAGAGAGAGAGAGAGAGAGAGAGAGAGAGAGAGAGAGAGAGAGAGAGAGAGAGAATAATTGTCACAGTAAGGACAAGGCATAAACGAAACGCTGAAGTTCTCAGACAAGATAAAGACAGAGTTGCTTTTTTTTTCGTACTTTAGATTCGAGGATTGTTCATCTGCCGGTAATAATAATAATAATAATAATAATAATAATAATAATAATAATAATAATAATAATAATAATAATAATACATAATAATAATATATATATGATATATATACATAAATATATATATATATATATATATATATATATATATATATATATATATATATATATATATATATATATATATATATATATATATATATATATATATTCGGCTATTAAAAGAAGTATAAGTTATTTCTGAGTCTCGTGTATCCTGTATGTTCCTGTAGTATTATATTCTGTAGTTAATCGATATTAAACCAGCTTCACCAATCCTCACCATAACAGCTAACTTCGCAATATTTGGCCCTATATTTCACAGTTTGAAAGCTGATAAGATGTAATTTTGTCATATCCAGGAAGATACAAGACTAAAAGAGAGGAGTGAGTTAGGCAATAACTAAATAATACACTTCCCACCATAAATCTTAAAAGATGATTATTTCTGTGTCTAACACAACTCCATCAATAGTTTTCCGATATTGTTTCTAGTAATTTCTCCATGACCATAATCTGGTAAAAGCATTTTCCTCTAAAATTTCGGTTAATTTCCATTCCTTTGTCCACAAAAATTGTGATGGTAATCTATTCATGATAACTTAGCATGCGCCTCCAGTTGCTACCGCATACTATGAAGTTTCCTATAAAATAGAGGGAACACAAGTATATATGAAAATGTTATTATATGAGATGAATAGAGTAATTTCACAAGAAGATTTTCATGCAATTATCGGAAATGTTCTTTATGATCAGTTAGAGAAAATTCACTCATTACAAAGAATTGCAGACTGCGAGCTAATTTCCTTTCCGTAAGGCCGTAAGGCTATGATTACAAATGATTTTTTTTAGTTATTACTGAAATCATGCAAAGGCTGAATTAGATGATTTCCGTCGCTTGTTATTTGGTGTAATTCGGGAGATGTTTTGGGGTAATTACCATTATTCTCTGAGAGATTTTTCACGGGTCCTGACGTGATTATAACAACCGATGGTGGCATTCCCCAGTTCGTTTGCCCTTCGTTGCCCGTAATTTGTCGCTATTGAGAATGGCCTTTGAAGCCTGTTACTGAAGCATGAAGTTTGTTTCGAGTCACTGTCTTTATCTAAGAATTGTCAGGATAGCAAATTCTGTTAGAAGCTTTTACTTTTTATTATTTGTTCTTTCTCTTGGCGTCTATTCAAAGCTTTCCCTTATACACAGAAGGACGTGAAGAAACAGAAGTTTGAAACAAACAGAAAGAAGAGAACTTTTGACACCTAAATGAATTTAGAATCACGGCAAAGAATCAGAACGGTTATATCTTAAGTAAAATAAATATGCCAGCCCACACGAATTTATATATAAAGAAGGATGTGCGTGTGTGCGTCTGTGCCGTAAAACTTTGGTTGGATAAGCATTACCTTTGCAGTTTTCAGCATTATCAGAATAACTCCTCCGGCAGCTCTTAAGTCTTTCCCGTCAAACCGCTAATGTATCCATCGTATCTTTCTTAAATCTGGATGAATAATAATTACGTTACAACTTGAAAAGACTAAATCTGCCTTTAAAGGAATCTGAACCTTCCTAGCGATTCTTTTTTTTTTTTTTCTTTTTACGACAACACTTAGTTCTCGCTGGCAGACTATTACAAAAATAAATTGCGGTGCCAACCATTCTGATATCTGAGATTGTGTAAATCCCGTCTTGTAAATGGCTGTGTCCGCGCTTCCTTTAGGTTCAGGGCGGAGTTTCCTATTATGTATGTGTGTGTGTGTGAGAGAGAGAGGGTGGGTTTGTGTGTGGGACTCTTTATGTTAAAATTTTTCATAATGAAGACACTTGAATGGACGAGACATGAATAAGAAAATATCTTGTATCTGGAAAAAGAGGCAGGGTAAATGATTCGGGAAACAGAGGAAGGTAGAGAATTCCATATTCGGGGACTAACGATTGCTCATCGAGTGTGCAGCCTCCCCTCAACAGTATTTGTGGGACTGGGAAGCCTGACGGGCACAACGATTACGATAGAGTGGCAAGCAATCAACGAGCTCTTGATAGCAATGCTCAGTGCAGATAAACATATAATCTATATACATAACATAGTGATTCATATTCAGAAAAAATAAAACATGAAAAGCAATAGGCTAGGTAATTAATTTTAATCAAGTAATCTAAGAACATTAAGTAACAAAAAACAAACACACACCATCCACAGCTGAGGTAAGCAGGCCTGGACCAGGTCGTGTTTTCAAGTTCACTTTAACATGAACACAACAATGACTTCCACATATATCTCATTTATCTTGTAAGCTTTTACAGAAATAAATCAACAAAATAGCAAAAAGAGTACACGAAGTAGAAAAAGTTAAAAGAGTAAACGTAAAGTCAGTATATCGGGAACCAAACCTTTACTATTTGAGGAGGTGTTCTATTCATCGAAATGTTTCATTCCTGAAAGTCTCTCTCTCTCTCTCTCTCTCTCTCTCTCTCTCTCTCTCTCTCTCTCTCTCTCTCTCTCTCTCTCTTTTATTTCCATTTCACCCCTTCCCTTTCAGCCTGTCCTTCCCAACATCTCTCTTTCTTTCCCTTCTTATGCCTCATCCAGACGACCAAGATAAATATCTGAGGAGCTTCAATATTTGCTCAATCAACATTTTAATGCGAGGGTTCTCTCGCCTTCTTTGCTCCCGAAGACGCTTTCAAATCTAGAGGCTCGGCATTAGGCGAGGAGTCTTAATCAACTGGATAGTCTTAACAGGATAAAAGAGGTCTTAATCAACTGAATAGTCTTACTAGGGTAAAAGAGGTTTTTAATGAATATTTTTAATAGGGCGAAAAGAAGGGTGGAGAGAGAGACCTTAACTTAAGAAATGCTATTTTTCATTTAGCTAAACTTTTTATATTATCACAGAACAGATAGATAAATAGATAGATTTGTGAAATATGCTCCTGAACGGGTATCTTATTTATATAAACGATGTTTATGGTAAATAAAACTTCAGTTAAATTTTTACAGATTTTTTACTAAATATATTGTAACAAAAAAAGTGATTCGGTTTCTTTGAACAACAGCCCTCTTTTTTTTTTTTTTTTTTTAAATAATTTGAGAGAGCTTCAAGACAAACTTATTTGGACTTCGTTTCTGTGTCACGAAATAAAAATGATTTTGATCAAAGCAATAGGATGTGATAAAAGTGCTCAAACTTTTAATTTCGAAATTTTCAGAAAAATTTTTTTGTTACATACAGGTTTCGGTAACTGGAATTTTACAATTCACAGCTCTCTCTCTCTCTCTCTCTCTCTCTCTCTCTCTCTCTCTCTCTCTCTCTCTCTCTCTCTCTCTCTCTCTCTCATGCCTAGGCCAGAAGACCAAGATAAATATCAGTGAAGCCTCAATATTTGTTCAATCAACATTTTACAGCGAAGGCTTCACTTGCCTGGAAGGCTCACTCGCCTTCATTACTCCTCATGATGCTCTCAAATCTAGAAGCTCGGCATTTAAGAAAGGAGTTTGGAATAGCTCGGCTGAATATCCTCAATGGGATGAGAAAAGGAAGTACAAAAAATAAAAAAAAGAGCCATTCTTAAAGGGTGCTGTTTATCATAATGTTTTTCCATTCATTTCATTCCACCAAGCAACACAAAAACTGACAGAGATTTTAGAATTTGAAACATAATCCTGAGCGGAGAATCTAATCCTACTAAAGAAGACGATTAGATCAAAGAAATACTCAGAGCTATTGTACATGTTACCACAATTCCAGCGCAGTATTTTTAGTTTTTTGAATGGTTCCATACAGTTAACGCAACACTTCCTTCTCTAGTACCATACGAGTATATCACAAAAGTTTAAAAACCAAGATATTGCTCACTGATAGACTTTATATTTTCTCTAAATGGAAACATCTTGCAACAGAGAAAATGAACCAGCCATTTTTGTCGTTTAATGTTGTTTTAGTTTGTGTTCTGGGAGTTAGTGTACATTGCGTCAGGGAACTACACTGTTTAACCAAGAACCTGAAACAGCTCATAATTTGTTGAAGCAGTAACTGGCCGTGCTAGATCTAGACCTTGGATTAGGTAAGCGTTCGTGGTAATGTAGTCGCTCTTAAGTGCTTGCTTAACCTAGTCGAAAATAAGCTAAGTAAAGAAGGCATTATAATGCATTTATGCATGCCTGTCACTGGGTGTGCAAACCATACTCACTTTTGCTTGAGAGATTGTGTGTGGTCAGCACGAAGACGTTTCTGAGGCTTTCCGTATCACAAAGAATGCCTGCACCTTGAGGCAAGGGACACGCTTTAGGTGAAGGTAGGACACTACGTCTTGTGTAAAGTTAGGTTAGGCTATACCATTTGGGCATGGTTAGCCGAGTTATGTTAGGTTTTGGCTTCCTCCAGAATACTCTGTAGATGTTGGTTTCTGTTGTTACTCGAACGATTATAACCCTAATATACGTGGGTAGGTGTCCTTTTTCATTGCAGGACTCTAATCTCCCATTGTCTGTCACCCTTCTTTCTCCCCTGACATTCAAATAAGATACATTGTATAAATTTACTAATTTTTAAGAAAATGTTTGAAGAATCATTAGTAATTTATTTTCTCTTATTAGAATATTGTTGCTGGTGTCTTTTGCAATACCCCGTTTGTCATAACATTCTACAATTCCTTGGAGCACCTTGAATGAGTTTCATAACTAATGGATTTAGTCTTCTTTTGAATGTTTAAAAATTATGATTTTGGATAAAGGAAAAACGATAATGATGCTCTCCAATTGAATTTTGTAAATTTTTGTAATATATTTTGAGAAAAACGCTGCAGTGAATTCTGATTTTCATATAAGAAGTTACATATTTGTAAATTTTTAGCTCTCTCTCTCTCTCTCTCTCTCTCTCTCTCTCTCTCTCTCTCTCTCTCTCTCTCTCTCTCTCTCAGTAATGAAGAGCTCCATCCAGCAATCATTATTATCTTCTTAAGGATAACTTCGCTAATATCATTAACTCGCCTTTCATCAATCAATCATATTCCGTTAGATGTAGGGTGCAGCTAATTATGTTCCCATAAATTTTATTTTAATTTTATAATAAATAATTATACTGTACATACACACATATATATATATATATATATATATATATATATATATATATATATATATATATATATATATGTAAATATATAATGTATATATATATATATATATATACACATTACATACACACGCATACACACACACAAATATTATATATATAATTTTCTTTTTATTAGTGCATTCACAACCTTTTGAAATACGATACTTGCCTATTTACGTGAAATGCCGATTTGCTAAGCCTTAAAACTTTGTGTTAGCAAAGATCTAATTTTTTATACCTTATTGTTAAAACCCAGTATTGTAAGTTTAATCCTCTTCTGGGTCACTAAAAAACACGGCTTAAATCTATATATGATGTCTAATTTGTCAGATTCATGGAAAACCAGTTTGCTGTAAACAGTGTATTACATTTCTCTCGTTCTCCTGAGTGGATATATGTCATAATTTGAATTATGGAAATTATAACAAGCATTAGACTCCAAACACTTCGGCCATGCAGCACCTTCAGATAGAATGAATTGACAAATAGGCTCAGCTGGCTAATCTCAACAATGTATTATTACCATCATTATAAGTGAATCCATGCTGTCAATATGACAGCAAAATTAAAGTCCTTTGCTGTTGCGTGGTACTTAGGACCTAATTAAAACATTATGTGCAGTATGCACATTAGTTGATCAAATTCAGTGCTCCCAGAATGTTATTATCTAGAGACCCCGTAGCGGGGTTAGTGCCGTCAACTCACCTCATATAGTGCGCTATAGGCATCGCTTAAGGTTCTTTGCATCGTCCCTTCGACCCCTAGCTGCAATCCCTTTCATTCTTTTTACTGTACCTTCGTTCACATTTTCTTTCTTCCACTTTACTTTCCTCAACCCTCTCCTAACAATTTTTCAATAGTGCAACTGAGAGGTTTTTTCTCCTGTTACACCTTTCAAACTTTTTACTGTTAATTTCCGCTTGGCCTTTGGTCTAAATTTTATATTATGTTGTATTCTAATATCTATAGATAACAAATTAGGCAAAGGTTACAGGCTGTCCTTCATGTTTGGCCCCATACTATACAGTAAATGAAAACAGTAATCAGTTCAATAAGTAAAAGTAATCTTAATATATGCATATAGTGTACCATAGTGTACCCATAACATAAAAAGTTGAGGGTAATATGCTTGCTGTATAATGGCAAAACAATTTAGCGTAATTTTACAAAGTGAAAAAATGTTTTAAATAGAAGTAAAATATATATAACTGGAAAGGCAATTTATCGTAGTTTTACAAAGTAAAAAAAGGTTTTATATATTTGTTATTATTTTTGTACTGCCACTTTTTTTTTTAGGTCAGGCTATAAACTTTCTTTAATGTAGTCAGTTCCATCTAGTAATTTTGACTTTCTCTTTTTATTTTAATTTTAAGCATATTTCAACACTTTATAACTATATAGCTATAAGATCAAATAAAAATCAGTATCCTAGCAAATTGTTCATAATAATAAAAATTTCGCCTTTTCCTTTACATTTTAAGTCGCAATAACGGTGATAAATGGCAGCAAACTATAGAATTTTAGGAAAGACACTTAATCGTAGTTTTCTACAATGAAAAAATAATTTATATGTAATATATGCTTTATTTTTGACAAAATTATCATAACAAAATAGACATTTTTGTTATTTGCTAACTTCAATTCTATTTTCATTTTTAATTTACTCTATCATGCTTTTTAAACATGCTGTAATAAATTGCAACTGTTCAGCTGTAAATTAACATAAAAAAATCAGTGTCATATATCGAAAGCTAACTTTGCAATGACCGACTAAAGATAAATATCGCAAGTGCTAATGCTGCTGGCGAGAGATGGATGCATCGCAGTTAGGCATTGAAAACAATACACGGATTTTCCCAAATATATGGTTTTATATTGTAGCATTATCATTAAGTACGCATTATTATTATTATTATTATTATTATTATTATTATTATTATTATTATTATTATTATTATTATTATTATTATTATTATTATTCAAAGTCGCGTTAAACAAGCTTTGAAGGCCATTAATTTGCAAAGCAAAAGTATTTCGTACATGTAATTGAAGGATGTGGAAAACAGCGTGGAGAAAAACTAAAAGTTAAAAAAATCACGATGAAGAGACGCTCAGATATGTACAAAAGAAGAAGAGCAGCATAATTATGACAGAAAAGCTCAAGTAAATGCTGTGGACCTTTAAAGCTTATGTTAAACACGTCGTGAACGAATGCATCTCCAAAGATAATGAACAAGACTGTTGTTAACTCGAATATATAATTTTTCGATACACAGTCTGAATTCCCAAAAGCCAACAAATCACAATTGCCATCGAGAAGTTCACCGTGGGCCTCAGTAATTCTAACAGTTCAGTAACCAGATAACTGAGAAAACTTACTGAAATTAATCGTGTTTCCACTTCAACAAAGAATGGAATACAACTGATCAATGTCCTCGTTGTGTGTTGCAAGTTTCTCTTTCTCACACACACACACACACACACACACACACACACGATTAAAGTCTGTTAATTACTACGTACTCTTTTGAAAACCGAGCCCTTTCTTTAAGCAAGTTATTTTTCACGGACTGATCGTTCCCTTGTTGGTGGTGTTACTAAAGATAATCGTTTTCGGGAAGTGGTAGGAAATGCGCTCTCCCCTCTCGGCAAAAATCTAGAATTCTTTACATCCTTTTCTTTTGTTCTACCTAGACAGACGAGTCTCACTGAGTTTGTTTTTTCTGTCTGAGGGTAGATCCTGCCAAGACGTCATTTAATTACTCCAGGGAGTATGAAATGTCTCCTTTTCTCATTTGCCACTCACTTTATGAATGAATGAGAATGTATTTAACTGATTAAATGAACGACATATTAAATTGAGCGAAACTGGAAGACGTAAAAGCCAGCAAACAATTCTTCCTTCCCTTTTTAAACTAACATCATCTATCAAAAACAGAAGGAACCTCTGATGATAGAAAAACAAGAGTGACGATCCACAAAGGAGCTGCACTCAAAAGCAAGTGATACAAAATACACAGGAAGGCGCTGAGAAACTTTTTGTTTTCACACCTGTGTTCTCAGAATTACTAAGCTGAGCCTCTCAAGGAAGAGAATAATGGACTGCGATACACGAAATGAAAATGACTGGGCTCAGTTAAGTCCAAATCCGGTGATTAAAGAGTAAAGTGGTTTGATCTTAGGTTTGATCTTACGAGATAGTTTTATACAACATTACCCAGTCAACCAAGGTCAATGGAAATGTGTCATAAGAAAAGCAGAAGCTGTCAGAAAAAGTTAATCAAACTAACTTGACGCATGCCTTAATCGAGTTCACGTTTGAAGAGGACGCTATCTAAACCATCTCGAACTTTCTTATAATTTGAGAGAAAGTCAGTCTAAATCGCCATCTCTTTAAGTGACATCCCAGTTAGCCCAAGAAAACCATGACATCGTTACATTATTCACCAAGAGAAAGAAAAATAGGAAATAAAGAAGAAAAGCAAACTGAACGTAAATTTTCCCCTTTTGTAATCGCTAATTCAAAATATGTATAAACATATTACGTTTGGCGACATCCAGGTGACGCTAGGCTTAATGTTGACACATTAGTGGAAGGTCACACATTTGGTATCCTCCGTCACATCTTTGATGATCTTTCTTTTGTACCTCCGTTAAGGTTTCCAATTCCCAGTTAGTATACGAGGTGCCATTTCAGTTTCAGTTAAAATCATCCCTTCAGTGACCTTTCCATAATCTGGTGTTTTCCGGCTCGTAAGTTTCTTTACTATTAATGTAACTTCAGCCTCTGGTATATCAACCAAATGATTTCCCTCTATATATTATTCATGACCTCACCTCATGAAGTTCTGCCCAGCGTTGTCTTCCTCCTTCTTCCAATGTTGTTACTGACCCAACCCTTTTTTTGACAGGTATTTTCCTCTTTCTTGTCACCCATGGATATTCATTAATAATTTTGTGGGCTACCCTAACTCCAATGACACCCCATGAATACGTGGCTTTGTTAACATCATCAGCCTGTTTTTCCAAATATGCTCTTACCTCTTGTTGATCAATGTTTAACTTTACTATCAAGACTTGGGTACTTGGCGTGTTCTACTATGGATTCTTCATCTCATTCCTAAAACTTATTTACATGCACCTTGGCTTCTGTATATTCCTTATTGTGTCTAAGGTCTCACCCGATATTCAAGGTTTCCATTTTGTTACCTCATATCCAAGTGTTTTATTTCCAGCTGAATGATATACATTTTTGAAGTTCAAACTGTCCTCACTGATTGTCTACGATGGACTGTGATGTTTATAGCAATTGTTATTGTTATAACAGTAAAACGAAGAGGATAATGTCAACAGTAACAATAACATAAAGATTTAAACATAATATTATAATTATGAATATTGTATTAATCTTCTTTTTATTCTGATTATAATAAAAAAATAATGATTGCACAAAAACGCATCTGCTTAATGAATTCTATCAGTAAATACGTACCAATAAAAACACGAAGCTTGCCGAAAAAAGTAGATACATAAAAGACAAAAAAAAAAAAAAAAAAAAAAAATTTTAAACTTTTCCCGTGTCATTCAAACAAAAATTTTATGATATTTCTTTTTGTGTAAATGTACCAAGAATAAAGCATGCAGAAATGACAGCATTTAGTTTTGCAAGTTAAATTAGGGAAAAGTTTGAAAGTGGAATTGCGTCAAAACAGTTTCTATGAAACAGTTGAACTTCAATCGAAAAATGAAACTTTTCAGCATTCTGCAGTGAAAAGCTTTCTCTGTGAGATATAGAAAATTAATTTCTTGTAATATACTGTATATCCATTGCATATATACATAATATTTATATGCATATATATATATATATATATATATATATATATATATATATATATATATATAT
>NC_089754.1:14852802-14962802 GCF_040412425.1 Macrobrachium rosenbergii
TATCCCCAGGTGCAACCTTCAAAGATGCAAATCCTCGCCAGAGGCAGACAACCAGCAAAGGAGGAAAACAAAAAAGAAAGCACCTGGCCCGCAGCAGCTGAACATGTGCCCGGCCGCCATGACAACTGGGAAGGTGACCTCACCACATGGCCTTGCCGGGTCGACCCCACATGCATGGTCCTGTAGAAAACGGAGCTGGCATTGACTACAATGCCACCTACAAGGATGCCCATGCGTAGTCCTCCGAAGCTACATAAGGGCCAAGGACCGGCAGTTCGCTCTGAGAAGCACCTAAATCTTAACCCAGGACACTTGCCGTCATTCCCTTTTGCCTGTCCCTTGAACTCCCTCCACGTGCTTGTCCTCGAGCCAGTGTCTTTTGTAAGTGGCATCCCTCCATTTTCCTACCTCTATCACCGACGCCCTATCAGATGAGGACACTGTCATCCTGATGAAGGCAATGTACCAGAATAAGGTTTCTTTTAGTCAGTCACAATCCCGTTGTTCCTCTGCCTGATTTTATTTTCTGTTCCATGGTGCAAGTACCTTCAGTGAATTTGTGTTGAGGCGTCAAGTGTTAACGCAATTGTGAATTAGTGATTGTAACAGAGTTGTTTGGCACCATCCGTGCGTTCCCTCAGTTCCCTTTAAGTGCATTATTGTTTCTTGCAAGTGACCGTCTTGCATCTCACTGCAGGCCGGCCTTGGCTGTGGAACCAACTCTTTGGCTCTCTCCCACGTGCAGTGGCCATATGCCACCCCCTCTTCTACCCCTCTGCGATGTTCCTTTCGTAAAGGCTTCATCGGCATAGAATATTTATCATGTGTAGGATTCATTCATTTAGCAGGTCCTCGTTATTACCTGCCCAGTAATTCCACATTCTTCTGATCATTGTGTGTTCTGTAAATATAATTAATTAGGCTAACCCTTTGTGTTTACGTAATCTCTTCCTCACATGAAGAAGGCCCTAAGCCAGTATTTTTCATTTGATTGACTCTTCTCTGGATCTGCCTTAACCAGTCTTACCAGTCAGATTTTAGCCAATGTAAAGGACCCCCTGTATTCATTCGTTACCACCCAGAATCCCAGTAAGTATAAAAGGTGGAGACATAACAATATATATATATTTATATATATATATATATATATATATATATATATATATATATATATATATATATGTGCATGAATATATGAATATATTATATATGTATGTATATTTGTGTACATGTATGTATATATATATATATATATATATATATATATATATATATATATATATATAAATATTATATGGAGCCTCGATGGCTCAGTCGGTTACAGCAGCAGCTTCGGGCTTTGTAGAGGACTGTGGCGCGGGTTCAAATCCGCAGCCGACTGATCAGAGAGGCAGACACTTTGCTATCCGTGTAGACATCCCGGGATTATATATGTAATCAACGGATAGGTTTGCTTAAAAGCAAATGGGTGTTACAGACTAAATACACACACAAAACAAAGCCACTACAACACCTTCTAAAAACATAACAAACATCTCACACGTCTCGAACTCTCGCCCTACCCGCGCAACAACTTCTCGCTGCTGGGTCGGGTATGATACATGAAACATACGCTACCGGGGTCTAAGCGATGTCAGGCAGGGCAGCCGATCGAGACTACAGGTCTACCCCAAAGCCAAATCAAAAGTCCTTCAAAAGAAGGCATCGTGCTTACCCCATACAAAAATGGGAAAAATGCACGTTAAAGAAGAAGAAGAAGATATATAAATATTATATATATGTGTGTGTATATATATATATATATATATATATATATATATATATATATATATATATGTATATATATACATATACACATATACTGTATATATACAAAAATATATAAAATATATATATATATATATATATATATATATATATATATATATATATATACATATACATATACATACATATGTATGTTATTTCAGAGGTGGAGTGAAGTGGAGATTAAACGGCATTTGGAGCTGTGAATAAAAAAATATGCCTTGATGTATGTGATAAAAATTCATCTGTGAATAAAAAAGTCATATGTGTGTGACAAAAAATCCGTAAGTAGCTACGTGTTACTTACGTACAGGTCAGTTATCTTGGTGGAGGTGGGTTGATATTGTTCCTGAGTACAACACTCTGAATTTGACAGGCGTATGTCCCACAGAGTAGGTATAAAAAAAAGTCACTGTACTGTACATCG
The DNA here is from genome assembly GCF_040412425.1 of Macrobrachium rosenbergii. Lineage (NCBI taxonomy): Eukaryota > Metazoa > Arthropoda > Malacostraca > Decapoda > Palaemonidae > Macrobrachium > Macrobrachium rosenbergii. Next base: position 14,855,036 of record NC_089754.1, read on the forward strand.
CCGTTTCTCAACAAATCGGGAGTTCGAATCCCCCTGGTGACGAAACACTTATCAATTATAATTCTACCTTGGTTGTCTGTTATTTCCGAGGTACAGTGAACTGGATATTAAAGAACATTTGTAGTTGTAATGTTTGTGATATATATATATATATATATATATATATATATATATATATATATATATATATATATATATATATATATATATATATATATATATATATATATATATATATATATATATATATGTGTGTGTACAATATGTATATATATATTATATAAATATATATATGTAAATAAATAATTTATATATATATATATAAATTAATATATATATATTATATATATATAATATATATATATATATATATATATATATATATATATATATATATATATATATATATATATATATATATATATATATATATATATATATATATATAAAAGGAGAGAGGAGGAGGTGAGATCTGCACACCCCATCGCAGGAAATCCCTCCATTTAAATGAGAGAGGCGTCCCTGCAAATGTGTTTAAGGGACCTGTAACTTTGGTAATAGCTCGCAAATCACCTGGAACGTTTCCTAGAGATTCCAGAGCGCACAGCAGCTGGGCTATCGAAACTTGGCCACGTCTTTTTCTCGCCTTTTCTCTCCCAAAGATTCTTTAATTATTCTTTTTCATGTCTGATTATAAAGCCACAGGTTTTTTTTTTTTAGCCTTTTTCCCAAATGTAGCCTTTAAATTGTTTTGTTCGTCATTAAACGCGCTTCCGTTTAAACGGGATAATTCGAATGAAACGCTACCACCTGAGTCGCTGGTGGGTCGGGAAACTGGGGAAAACTTGCATATGCTAATTGCTCTGCCTGCTCAGGTAACTCCTTAATATAATTTCAGCTATCTAGGTTCCGTCGTTTTTTTATTACCTTTGTGGCTCATTTGATAACACCCATGGTTGTCAATTGGAAGTCCTGCTTCGTTCGATCCCAATTTGAGATGGAAATCTATTTGAGTTATTATTACTGATTATTGAACCATACGCTGCTCTGTGCGGTCGTATTGGCCTGCGGTCGTATTGACCAGCATTGGTAAGAGATGGTTTTGTTACTATTGTGATGAGACAAATTATTTCCAAACTCAACGCAATCGTTTAGTCAGTGAATTCACGTTGCTGATATGTTTCACATTTATATTACATTTGATCCTCCTAGAACTAGATATTCTTACAAAATATTTTCCCCTTTCTGATCTCTCGATTTCTCTCGCATTAATGAAACACCCTCTCGTGTCTTTTCCTCATCCATTTTTTCCACTCGGTGACTTTTATGGCACTCAACGTACTCCAATCAGGCAGAAGTACTGCCATTTCTTTTTTATTTTTTGTGTGAGATTTCTATTTTGGTCCTCAAACCCATGATTGACTAACTACTCGTGTTGCTTCTGATCTGAAGTTTTCTGGTCATGGGAGTAGGAAAATTAGTCATATCTTATCTTGTTTTAAGTTTCCTAAGACTACTGCTCTCCTATACTGGCAGGAAGTCTGATATCTCGACACACCCCCAACAAAAATATATCGGACATTTCATCAGTGAAATTTTTATCAACTTCCATAATTCATCCCTCAGTGTTTTTTCCACTTGTATCTCTAGTTTGTCTTCCTATCAAAAAGGTCTCAGTATTTAGATGTTATCTCGTTTTTTCCTCGATGAACCCAATGCCCCTGGTCCATCTTCTAATCATATGTAACCTTTCATAATTGTAGCTAGAAAAATTTAGATACTTTTTGAATACCAGTTAGACAACTGGCCTTTATCTTAAACCAGCATGTTTTATTAAGAAATTAACAGGGAATCTGTCTGTAGCAATTTTTTTTTCTTGCATATAGATGCATTGACTTTAAAGTATTGTTCTATTTCTTCAACTTCTGTTACTGATATGGTATTTGTTTTACCTAATTGCTGATTGCTCTGTTTACTCAATTGCTGATGTTTGGCTACATTCCAGTGGACAGAAGGAAATTTGGACTTTATTCATTATTTACAGTAGAAAGGCCTATTTCTTTTAACCAAACTTCATGTTTTTGCCTCCTTTTCTCATCTAGGTAAACTTTTTATTTTTGTAGCTTTTGTTTTAACATTTTTCATCTGCAGTTGTTCATGGCACGAAACCTGCTTCCTCTCTCATATTCATTGGTATTCCTTAGGGTTCTGTTCCCTCACCTATTTTCCACTACTTTACCAATTCCCTTAGTGGTCCTCTTCTTTAACTGATTTGCCCAGTTAATTATCTTCATTCCCTCTTCCTTCCCAACTATCTTCAGTCTTGATCCAAGCTGCTGATTTTGGGATTATTTCCTAAAAGAAAGCCTGCAACTACTGAGTACGGGGCGTCCAAGAAAATTTCTACTTATTTCTCTGCTAACATTCCCATTCAGCTTTTAAAGTTCGGTTAATTGAAAAGTCATTGTTCATCTTTTGAAGTCATGAATCTTTTTCCTAATCACAACTACTGAATTCTGATGTCGGCCTCAGACATCCATGTTAGATCTGGCAGCTTTCCTTTTCATTGTGGTGCCTTATTTTGTGTTTCCCTTCTCTCCCTCTCAGCTGATTACGCGAAAACCGCTAGGCCACCACTTTCCCGAATCATTATGAGAGATCAGTCCCATAATTGGCCTCGATCACTGCGCCTTTAAATCGGTGCTATGGAACACAGTTCTCTTGTTTCCGTTTTCCCATTAGTCGAATAGAATCTTTTCTTTTAAAAGCAGTTTAATTTTTGCCATTTATATTAGGAATTGATCTTTTTCCCATTTATTGCGTTTTTATATTTCATGTAATAACATGGTATACGAAAAAATCGTAACGCTCCCTTTCAAGAAAAATCGGCGAAAATTGCTCCATCTATTAAGTTGTAACCAATCCATGTTCATTTTGAACACAAATATTTTTCAAAGTTGGTTTAATAAAACCTCATCCACTAGAATCTAAAGTTCTCTTAATTGTCTTGTCAATTAGGACAGACTTTAGTATTCGACTCCTAGAGCAGTAAATCTGTGATATGCGTGTGAGTGGCGTCGTAACATAATCTCTTGTAACAGTTCATTCTAATAATTGCTAAAATGTAAGAATACTATAAACACCACAAAAGCAAATTTAGTGAAGAGAAGTATCTTAGGGATCAATATTATAGAATAAAATAATTTCTACCTTCGAATTTTCTGAAAGTGTACAAATATAAACAAACATGGAACTCAACGACCCCAGCATACGAACAACAACAACTGTTTACCTCCCATAATTTTTTTCTAAACAAAGAAGCGGACTGAGAATGCGGCCAAAATAATGCTGGTGGAAGTGCCAGAAGTGGCAAGGGAAGGCGTCACTTGAAACTATCACCGTCAGACTGAATAACCTCGTAAAATGCGCTGTCTGGACGTCAGCTGTTATTTCGTCGCGGTTATGAGTCTGAATGGAGACCAAGACGAATGAACACTCAACTCTCGGGGGCTTAATGCCATAATTGATTTCAGTCTTTTTCTCTTTCCTACTTACATTTTTTATGCATATTTCAGACATATATTCTTTGAAGAATCAAGTTTACTTCTCTCTTTAGTCATTTAATCTCTTTCGCTTTTCTCAAACATCATTCTCATATGCTTAACGTGAAACATTCGTATACAAATGCCTATGTAAATATAGCGGTACTTCAAAATGTGTATTTAGCACGTAGCTAAACACAAGTATGTAAAAGATGTGCACATAATTTTTCCTACTGATAATGTGGTGAAAATTGTTCATGCTTCTGCAGTTATTTCTGTGGTTATATACGTATTCATTATAAATTGATGGCATAATGAAAGGAAACAAATTAAATTGATTAGGTTCTTTTAAAATTTCACATACTATATGATTTCCACGTCACACTTTTAATCCGTTAGTGGAGTGCATTAATAAATAAGAGCAGTGGCCTTCTAGATTAAGTTTGGCTTCCGAAATATACCCTGCTTTCACTAGCCCTCCCTCTCCTATTTTCTCTACAATATCAACCACCTTAAAACATCTTCCAGTCTTTGTAACAACGTTAATGACACTGGTTCTGATGATGCTTTCACACATATCCACTTTTGCTGGCTCCCTGCTCTTCTTCGCTTCCACAACTCTTGTGAATATCAGCCTTGTTCCTTGTTTCGTCTGCAGTGTGATTCACTTCTCTCATTCTACCGCAGTCTGGAACATTAACTTCTGAATGTCTTCTTTTGCCGGGTATTTCCATTCTTCCACCAATTATGCAAGGCTTCACGAAATTCAGATTTCATTAAGAGTTGTTTTTAAATCTCTCTCTCTCTCTCTCTCTCTCTCTCTCTCTCTCTCTCTCTCTCTCGTCCTATTACAGTAAATCAAGATTTGCTAGAGATTTCCGGCGGAAAGCTTTATGTGAGAACAGCATTCAATATTCCTTCATAGTCATTTCATGAAGCCGGGGACATTTCTCCACCTACATAAGCAAATGCGGAAGGTATTGTGGAGTTCGTGCACTTGTTTATTTATTTTCTTCACAGCAGTTTCTGTGTGTTTCTTTCGGTCATACCGATAATTCTCTCTCTCTCTCTCTCTCTCTCTCTCTCTCTCTCTCTCTCTCTCTCTCTCTCTCATTCATGTTATGACTACATTACCTTTACTATTTTAAACATTTACCTAGCGATTCATTATCCGAGTCGGAACTCGGGTGGGTGACACTCTTAATTCTTACTGCATATTCTAATGTTTACGTATGCCAGGCAGAATGAGGTGCAGAAACTGGTAACTGAACATGATCCTCATAGAGAAGGTCAGAAATAAACTTCACAAAGATTTATGTTTATGATTCTAAACAGAAGCAAGGAAGATGGAGTGATGAATGACAGCATAATTGGTGTCATTCATCACTCCATCTTCCTTGCTTCTGTTTAGAATCATAAACATAATCTTTGTGAAGTTTACTTCTGATATTCTCTGTAAGGATCACGTTCAGTTACCAGTTTCTGCACCTCATTCTGCCTGGCATACGTAAACATTAGAATATGCAGTAAGAATTAAGAGAGTCAATCACCTGAGTTCCGACTCGGATAATGAATCGCTAGGTAAATGTTTAAAATAGAAAAGGTAATGTAGTCAAACCATGAATGAGAGAGAGAAGAGAGAGAGAGAGAGAGAAGAGAGAGAAGAAGAGAGAGAGAAAATTATCGGTATGAACGAAAGAAAACACACAAACTGCTATAAAAAAATAAGTAAACAAGTGCACGAACTCAATACCCTCCCCATTTGCTTATGTAGGTGGAAAATGTCCCTGGCTTCATGAAATGACTATGAAGGAATATTGAATGCTGTTCTCACATAAAGCTTTCCGCCGGAAATCTCTAGCAAATCTTGATTTACTGTAATAGGACGAGAGAGAGAGAGAGAGAGAGAGAGAGAGAGAGAGAGAGAGAGAGAGAGAGAGAGAGAGAGAGAGAGATTTAAAAACAACTCTTAATGAAATCTGAATTTCGTGAAGTCTTGCAGTAACTACAAAACCGGAACATATGAAAAGTAATTCAGAATAGAATAATAGATAACAAACAAAAGACAGGGGAACTAGGAGGTAGCTGTATTGAAAATTTTTCTGTAATTTTCACTATATTTTCCAATTAATGCAGTGCATTCCCAGAGATATAATCCGACTTTACATTTCAAGAAATTGGCCTGCTGTTCCAGTAAATCTTAATATAACTCTTACATTAAAAAAAAGTATACCTTAGTTTTACCAGACCACTGAGCTGATTAACAGTTCTCCCAGGGCTGGCCCGAAGGATTAGACTTATTTTTACGTGGCTAAGACCCAATTGGTTACCTGGTAACGGGACCTATAGCTTATTGTGGAATCCGAACCACATTATAGCGAGATATGAATTTCTATCACCAGAAATAAATTCCTCTAATTCCTCATTAGCCGGCCGGAGAATCGAACTCGGGCCTAGCGAGTGCTAGCCGACAACTCTACCGACTCCCCTAACGAGAAACTTCTTACATTTAAAACTGATGTGCGTCCTCTAGATGAACTTTAAAATGACAGGTAATTATTGCCAATTTGTCTAAAAAACATCCGCAATACTCAGAGATTCGGTGGTCCAACATAAAACAGAAACATTCTGTCGTCATTGGTAGGACTGACAAACACTGCGTGAAGAAATTTCAAGAAATAGACATGAACGATACAGGGGGCCAGACTCTCCCGTAAAAGAATGGTATTTTCCTTTTAGTAAAATGTAGTTTAGATCAATTTCAAAGCAATCATTCCTAAAAGAATCATCCTGAAATGACCTGGTGATCTGCCTTACCAATGCCTGACTCGGCGAAGGGTGCAGGTGACAAGCAAACTTTAAATTGTTTTTTCGGTAGAAATAAATAAATAAACCCAAGAAATTGTCAGTCTTAGTAATAGGATATGCATAATATGCATGATTCATTGTTGATAAATATTATAATACTGCCTCAATTTTGTTTAGAATTTCTGTTATTAACGTAAAAAGTCCCCATTAAGCAATGAATCAGAGTTCGGTACATAATTTATCATGTTTAGTGTACGGGAAAATAAATGCAAACTTCGTGTTGAATAGAATTTTGAATTGTCGTCCTATGAACATTCGTAGCAAAGTGGTTATTCTGAATTTTCTAAAACTCGAATACCCTGTCAATAACAGATATAATGAATTAATTCAAAAGTACAACCATTTAAACAAATCCAGGATAAACAGTAAAAAGTAAACAAATACCAGTTCTGATTATTTCATTCTAATATCCATGGAGAAACTTACTGTATGAGAATATCAGTAGGATTCGTATTTGTCAGATGAACGATTTCCTGGAATTTTATCGTTTTCCTTGCAACTGCACTTAGTATATTATTTTAAAAGAATTTGTTTTTAATTATGCGTTTCCTTTGTAAAGTGAACCGGGAAGCAGTTACCTGTTCGGAGTATTTTCCAGAGGTTTGCTTCCTCTGTTGGGAGACGAGGGTTGAGTGGAGGGTGGAGGGAGGTTTGGATATTTCTGCTGTTTTTCCTGGTGGTAGCAAAATGGAATGTGATATTGATAGTCGAAGACTTTATCCCTGCTAACTTTGTCGAGCTCTGGTATGAATGATCTTCCTTTAAATGAAAGTTCTTGCTACGATTTGCAGACTTCCTTAATGAATCTACCTCACCCATCTTAAGCGCTTGAAAATACTAAAATTCATCCTCAAGTAAGCATAAAAGACGCAACATTCATGCTCTTTTTGCTTATGAGACGGTAGCCCAAGCGAAATTAAGTCTAAGCATATAGAATAAAGACTTCAATTAACTTGTCTTGGAGCCTTTTTAAATATTCACTGAAATAGGAAAACTTGAATCAAGAAGTAAATTGCACTGAAAATAGTTCTTTATATTATTTTTATGAGTTTTGTTTATACAATAAAATAATCTGAAATATTCCCAACTCTCTCTCTCTCTCTCTCCCTTTCTCTCTCTCTCTCTCTCTCTCTCTCTCTCTCTCTCTCTCTCTCTCTCTCTCTCTCTCTCTCTCTCATTCATCACTCAAGAATAAAATTCGAATTAGGAAGGAAAAAACCAGTAAGTAAATTTTTTATTGGAGAAGTTTTTCGAAGAAGGATGGCCTCCATTAGCCCAGACTGTCCCTCTCTTCTTATGCACTCCCTCCTCCTCCTCCTCCTCCTCCTCCTCCTCCTTTCCTTCCCAGTTCTAAGCTTCTTGCGGAGTTCGTACCGTTGCTTATTCCGTCGCTTGCAAACACTTGCTGCAAACATACAAATAATGTCTTGCGAGGGAGTTTTTGGGAAATGTTTATTCTTCCCGAGAATTCGCAGCCACGCCCATCACTGGAATGAAGCGTGACTGGGTGTTACTGGAGCATTAATGTGCGAGCAAGCGAAAATGGCGGCAGTGATGCATTGTTGAAAGTAAGCCTCAGAAGACGGCTTCATTTGCAGAGATGTGTTTCTTTCTGCATGCGTGACTCCAAAGGCCCGGGTGCGACTTCCTCCAAACAACTCTGTCTGTCGACGCGAATGTTATTACTAAGCTTTGCTCTGCTCTTTGCTTTAACAGAATCTGGCCGTGGAACCAAGTCTGGAGCCGTGTGGGTTATTCAGCGCCTTTCATAAACTTTCTTGCAAGCCCTCAAAACTACAACCAAGTCCCTGGCTAAGAGAAGAATTTCTGGGTTCAAGTGTAGCTTCAACAAAGCAATAAAAGTTTTAAGGAATGTAATGTTAAACAATGATAAATTTCCTGGAATATACACCGGGTATTTAAAAATTAAATGGCACATCACTTACGTATAGCGAAGTGTTAATCCTGTATTCAAAGCGAGTCGTGATCAGACCAGCGGGGTTGATTAGTGAAGTTATAAACACACATTCAGAGAAAGCTGATTTGTATATGAAACACATAAGTTCTACAAAGAACCAAAGCCACAAATACAAATTTGAAACAATACTACCAAGTCCAGAAACAGGAGTAGGGATAATGATGATGATACAAAATGGTAAAGGAAGGCTGAAGAGTGAAAATAAAATTTCTGGAACCCTTAAGTTTCAAGAGCCTCTGTATATCCTGACGGTTCTCCTTATATGCTGTAGTTCCCTCTTGACACAAAAGCAATTCAATAGCACACACACACACACACACACACACACACACACACACACACACACACACACACACACACACACACACACACACACACACACACACAGATCATGTCCTCAGACAACGAACCCTAGCAGACAATCACAATAAGAGGATTAGACAGCAAACAAACCTAGAAACATCACAATCTCTGCAACTTAATAAACTTGGGGAAGAGACAGAAGCCTCTTACTGACCCATATCAATCATCATCATCTCGTGGTAGGATATCTGACACCCACAGAGGCAGGAGGGTTTTTTTAAGAAGTTTTCGAAAGTTTTCTGGGAAAGAGAATCTATTTGTCGAACCAATGTGAATGATTCTCTCTCTCTCTCTCTCTCTCTCTCCCCTTGTGAGATGAATTATTCTTACAAGGTTTTTATGGACGATCTTTTCTGGTGGCGGTGGTCTTGGGGTATAGGTGGATTGTGGTTGGGAGAATGGTATTGTAACCGAATCCTCTTTTTCTGATTTCAGAGAATTCAGATCTGTTTATTTTGTCTCTACGAAAGTCTTACAGTTTAGAGCCGGAAGTCTTCTTATAAATAATCTGTTCTTTCTATTCATCTGGAAAACTACGCAAATGAAGAGTATTAAACATTTTCAATATCCTTTGTTTTTGAAGTAAGTTACATTTTGTTTCTTGGCCGTATATTATGTCTACTTTGCAATGAGAGTATTAAAAAGTCTGCTATAACCGGCGCTGGTCAGAATGCAAACTATCCACAGCAAACGTATTTAATATGCTTTCCGGCATACGGATATGAAGTTGTAAACAGATGAAATATTTAAGTTTTATGAATGTAAAAGGGTGTGGACACACTAAGACGCTGATAATTTGCACACATCTCAGTGAGGTGAAAATTCGCATCGTGAAAAAGTAAAGCCTAATAGTTGAAAGGAAGGAGTTTTATGTATGGGCTGTTACTTTTACATCTACAAACAAGAGTCATTTTTTGTGTGATCGTGACTTCTATAGATATACTTACTTCAGTGAGAAATTTTCCAGTATCTACTAAACATCCATACATACACATGCACACACATTCGCGCCATACACATGCACTCGAGCGCATAAAATAAAATAATATGTATATATACATACACATATATATATATATATAGACATGTTTATAATATATATATATATATATATATATATATATATATATATATATATATATATATATATATATATATATATATATATATATACGATACGATGAAGCCGATTAAGGGCAGGAATACGATGGGATACGCATTTTGTTTTAATCCTACGTTTCGTGACAACATCGCCACATCTTCAGGGATTTTCTACAAAATAAAATATATGTTAACATAAAATAAGAGCTGATTATAAGATCCAATAGTTGGAAAAAGCTAAAACAGTTTTAATGGTAAAATTACAACTCTTATACCTAAGAATCCTAAGACCATTGGCTCGCTCTTTAAGTTTAAGGATCGGCTCTGCCCTTTGATGACGTCGGGCGTCGTTTATGAATACACTTGTCCAAGATGTAATCTGGGAAAATATATTGGATCTACCCGGCGTCTTCTCAGGGTCAGGGCCGATTCTCATGGGGGCGTTAGTTATAGACGTTGTTTACTTTTAGTGTGTTATTATCTTTGATGCTGAAAGGTTGGTTGTGTGGAGCTGTCTTCAGCTGTAGTTTTATGAGTGTATGATTTTTGCTCTTTATTGTATGTGTTGGCGTTCTTTTTATTTATATAGAATTTTGCCGAGATATTTAAATATTTGTTTCGTTTTTATAAAAAAAATTTTTTTTGTACCTCGTCTCAGTTTGAATCAAGTGTGCATGTAATTTAAGTCTGTGAGTTGTAATTTTACCATTGAAATTGTTTTAGCTTTTTTCGACTATTGGATCTTATAATCAGCTCTTATTTTATGTTAACATATCATATTTTATTTTGTAGAAAATCCCTGAAGATGTGGCGATGTTGTCACGAAACGTAGGATTAAAACAAAATGCGTATCCCATCGTATTCCTGCCCTTAATCTTCTTCATCGTGTGAATAAGCGCCTTGCGCGTCTGATCTGTGTTCTGTATGTATATATATATATATATATATATATATATATATATATATATATATATATATATATATATATATATATATATATATATTCACTTATTCTGCATATTCACGTGACTTTTTTTACACTTACAAACATCAATAGCTAGTACGGATCGTTACAAACTTATGATAACCCATTGCCCCTATAACCTATTCGGTCCTCTTAAATTTTTTAGTGCTTCCCATGCTATGACAATTAGTGTGTTTTGTACAGTGGAAAATTAGATAATATGGTGTCGTATGGTAAAAAGCGTAATTAAGTTTTAATAAGTCAAATGATCCATTTCTAACAAGTTTGGATGTGTATAACAATCGTCCTTCTTAAAAGGTCAGTGATTTCAACCGTGAAATAAACTAAGGTTTTTTTTCGAAAAAATTTGTGATTTTGACGATTTTCGCAGCGAAATAATGTCGTATTTGATGTGGTTTGGGCGTGAAAATGACGAGCGAAGAAATTAGTGATTTTAAATGTGTAACATGGTTTTCTTTCTGGTAGCTTATGCAGGTTTTTGATTCATTTCCGTGGGAAACGGTTACTTTACCTGTTACACTGCCCTTAATTCTGACACTAGTGGGAAACCTTAGTAAGAGAAGTACAAGCTAGTTTTAGGGGTCACGATAGGATGAGGGGAAGCCCAAAGAGAACAACAAATAACTAGGATATATAAGCAAGCTTATGTTGTAATTTATGGTGCCCTAGGGTGGATTCGGTTAGAGAAAATTAGGTAAGGATGCATCTCTGCATTTCACGCTGATTTATGATACCCTATGTCAGGTTAGGTGAGGGAATCCAAAGAGTAAAGCTCCCCCGGTCAGTAGGATTAAGTAAATTAGGTTAAGTTAGGCCAGGTTTGATTAGGGAATGTTAGGTTAGGGTGTATCGTTGTATGTCCTTGCTTTTCTTATTCCTCCACCCAAAAACCTTGGTTTTCCGGGTATTAAGCAGGTATGTATCCACCTTTGTCAAAGTCCAGGGTAAACTCGTGCTAAAGAAAAGAGGGGCGGAGGCAGTTTGATTGTTTTATTATACAAAGAGACTTGAGGATTGACAGCTGCTGAGGAGTACGAGCCTTCGACAGAATTTTGAATTGATGGACAAAACTTACGATGAATCACTGAAGACAAAAAAAGTGCTTCTGATCAACTCTACAAACGAAGAGAGCACAGCAGCTAATGAAAAGAGACAAATTATGAGTAAAATAACAGCGCCAGTTGAACAGGTTAAAACAACAACAGATGGACACTTATTTGTAAGATTTCCAGACAGGAAAAACTTAGAAAAGGCAAAAATGGAGATTCAGAAAGTCAACAATATATCTGTAAATGAGAAGGATAAACTTAAACCAAAAATAAAAGTAGTCTATGTCCCGAAGGATGAAGATGACATTGTCGATAATATTGTGCAGAAAAATCCATGGACAGGTAGCCTCATTTCGGAAAATGGCGACCTGAAATGATAGCCAAAGATGACAAATATAACACTATATATCATTAAATGCACACCACAGAAACGAAAGGCTATCTATGATAGAGGTTACAAATTGTGCACCCTGTATATCCGTTGCAAAGTATACGACTGTTACATGCCTTCTCAATGCTATAAATTTCAGGAATTTGGTCACAGCACAACAAAATTGTAGAAATGACCAAGCTTGCCCTAGATGTGGTGAAAATCGCAAATTAAATGAATATGCTAGCAACATCTTCAAGTGCAAAAATTGTGTAGAGAAAGGTCATAGTGATACTAAACATAAAACATATGATGGCATTAAGTGCACAGTATATAAAGAATATGTGTCAAAGGTGAAAAATAATACGGATCATGGCTTTGACTAAAAATCTTCTATGCAATTTAATACAGAAAGCAAAATTAAAAAAGAACTAAAGACTCCTATTCTGCAGAGCTACGATACTGACGAGAAAATACTGAAAGACAATAGTATAAGAAGCACCTCATTTTGAAGACGTACAAGGGCCCGCCAGTGAAGGAATTATCCCCGTGGAGGGCTGTACACAAAACCAAACAAATTGAATATCTGTTTTGCATTTTTTTCGCATGCTCTCGAATATTGGAAAATTCCGGATTAGACAACTGGACCCCAGTACGATAGCTAACGCCTCCGTGACAATCGATGCGAGAACGATTTTTGTCCCAAAAATACAGAATTGTAAGCGCAGCTTTGATTGAAAGTTTTGCATGTGACTTCCTATCCCTAGCAAACGTAGTAAAGAAGGAGCACAATTCGTTCTCTTTAGAAGCGTCGTATTTCGCCATTGACCAATGCATTCTTCGCTGCTCTAGATTTCTTGCACTTGTTGCAACAAAAACCCCCATAATCCTTTTGACACATGCGTTTCGTTTTTTGGCTGATGTTTCCAGTGCAATCAGGCGTTCCAAGCATGTATTGTTGTTGTTGTTGTTGCTGCTTCTGCTGTTGCCGAGACAGAACAAACCATTTTGGCGTGCAAAGTAGGCAGCCTGCTCTTCTGTCGAAATTAGAGCACAATGTTCTAAAATATTCGGTTCTTGCAAAGCCACGATGCGGCTGCATTTGGGACTCAACTACCTTGTTCTTAGTTTTTTCGAGTCCGCCAGTATTTTTGTTGGGTAAACAGTCATAAAACAGTTAGTTCCGAAGTTAAACAATCAAACTGCCTGAACCCTTCTTTTCTCAGCATAAGTTTACCCTGGACTTTGACAAAGGTGGATACATACAGGGTTAATATCGGTTTCCCGCTGGGGTCCCACTTTCCTGTGAGACTAATGGGGGCGTGTGAATATAATATGTTAACCAACTTTGAATGGTTTTAATGGGTTAAATGTATTTTTATACACAGTACTATACAACCAGTGGTTCTTTTATAATTTTTTTAAAAACTCTTGATAAGTTAAACTTCATGTGGACCCATTCTATGGAATTTCTGTTTTCAGCTCCTAACATTCTTCATAACTCCATTTTCTGCTTCAGTAGATATGTTGCATAATGTGAACGTCTCACTGAATTTCAGTGGGGTGTTTTGCAGACGTAATTTTTTCTTGGTCTAGGTAAATGTTTCGAAAGAATATGAATTTTTAATCACTCCAAAATAAGATAAATGGAAAATTTATTGATTGTGTCGAAGTATTTATTCGTATTATGAAATTGCGCTGAAAATTTAATTTTGATCAAATGGAATCAAATGTGCTTACTCCGCTTCTAAAATCAAAACAAACTGAGAACGCACTGATAAAACAGTAAAAGTGGCTGTTAATTAATTTACGTATGGGTATATGCATTGATTTATATGTGATTTTAGTATTTTAAGTTACATATTCATATACATTTTATTGAATATGTAGACTGGTGATGCTAGCATCACCAGTCTACTCCGACCCTCTGCCGTGATCATACTCGGTTGAATCCGGGAGAAACGTTGGCCACTTCAAGATTTTGACGCGTAACCTAAATCGACATATACTTATCTTTACGCGATTATAACTCTACGGACTATGCTCACCATATTTGACTTACTCATGATAGACGCATGCAGAAATCCCTGGAAATTTAACTCCTCCCGATAAATCACATTGGCGCGTTACTCGCCTGTTGTAGAAACAGAGAGAACACTGTTATAAGGAAAATAGAGAAGACTCTATACAAGATCAGTGCAGCTGATGCAGCGATTTCTTTCAATAATAATATTATTTAATAATATGAAGGGAGTAGACCCTCTTTTAAACAGGTCTTATTAAAAAGGATGGCTGCATTATGCGAATTTATCTTATATATTGTCTTTTCTATCTTCCTTATGATTCGCTTTTCAGGCTCAGCGATGTTAGTCAGCAACTGGCCGATATTCATGTTGGAAAAGGATAGTGTGCGGAATATGGGAAGTCTTTTATTAAAATATCCAATCAGAAATCGTTTCGACCAGCTCGTTGGTCATCCTCTGGACGTAGTTGCAGAAAATCTGAAGAAACGAGGTTCTCGGGTTGGTATTTATAGGGGGGGGTGTCTTGATCGGTGCTGAATTATGATTGGCTGCGGGGCATGTACCCTCGGGCGGAGCCTATTTTCCCAGGTCGATGTGCGAGCGGCGTTGTAGTGCTGGGATGAATGGAAGAATTTCGATCCTCCGATGCCGGGTTTTGATTCGCACGTTCGCTATGGGGATCGCTCGGTGCATGTCTCCTGGCTGCCGTGGGAGGAGAAATATTTCCTGCGTGATGTTGAGGGTTGGTTTCTCCTTCCCAGTGTGCAATGCTTCAAGAGGCGTAGGCGGCGGTGGTCAGTAGTTTGGTCAATTATTTCGATGTTCGTGATTATGTTTTTCTTTCTATTCTCTGGTTATGGACGGTCCTGGCATGATTAAAGATAGCCCCCTCTTGGGCGTGGCAGGAAATCCTCTTGGAGAAATGCCATCAGCAGTTGCTAAATGTAATAATTTTTGCAAGTCTATTTTATTAAGTCCAAACACTGATAAATGGTTTCCACATATATTATTATGAATAATGATGAGGTTTTATACCTCAGCTTGTACAATAAAGAATGTTCTTCTGGTCTTGCAATATTATTTATCATTAAGCTAAGATTTCCAATAGCACTTAATTACAAGACTATATATACATATGTGTGTGTGTATGTGTATATGTGTATGTGTATATATATTTATATACATATGTGTGTGTGTATATAAGGATTTTGCCAATCTTAACGTTTTACCCACTGGCCTACTCAGGCATGGAATGTTTTTCAGGCGTTACTGCCTGTTGTTTCAGGCTATAAAGGTATGTACAGTCCCTAAAATAATAACTGCCTTATGCTTAAATGAAATGTGGAGGATACAGTTTTGATAACAAATTTATACAATTAATTCAAGGCATACATTTGGCTATTGAGTGAACTTGTATGAAAAGTAGTGGTATACTCATATACTACCGTATCCTAGTTTTAATTAATTCATGTTGAATATTTGTATAAAATTTTCCGTTAAAGAGATTTTGGAAAAAAATGTCACCCATATTAATTTTTAAAGCATATCGCAGTTCTAATAAATTTATGCCTCAATTCTGCTCTAGTTCAGCTCAGTAAAAAGTCTGCTGTAACTCCCATAAATAGGTATTCTGTACTCCTATCATTGCTAAAAATATTAAATACTAATGAAACACTCGTTTTAATTCTTTGTACACAATGTTGAATAAGTACGAAGGTTTGCTAAAATATATTAAAATATAAAGTAAATAATCAGCGTTTTCTTTGTACACAATGAATTTTAACAATATAAATCCAAAGACATGCTCAATGGCCCAGCAGTCATAATCCATCGGCTAAGGTTAGATACTCCAGCACATGGCAAAGAATAGTAGACAACCTCAACTGTGCAAGTACTGTGAAACAATCCTAGAAGAAACTTGAACACTACTCTCTTGACTGTACAGAAACAGAACAGCTAAGAACAAGCAGGAAGGTAATGAAAGAACAGCTTACTCAAATAACAAAGCACACACTGACAAACATCCAAGGAATTTGCAGGCTTTTATGCTCCTCACCTGACCACCAAGATAATTTCTAAAGAATCCATACCTTAAACCACCCACCCTCCTTCCTATTCCTTAAATCAGACTCAACAGACCGACCCAGACAACAAATAAAGATCCATACCATTCATCTCTAAATACTGATTCTTAGAAATCACTCCCTCCCTATCATTCCATCCGATCAGCAATCAACACCTTCAACAAATACACAAAAACACATACAGACACAGGAATTAGACTGACAAGGAATATGGCTTGGATCTACCACGAACCAGCATACTTCAGCTTTCACCTGTGCCGTTTACTCCACCTCCTTTTCCATCTGTTGGCCTCTCCCCACTAGCCAACACTCACTGCATCGTACTTTATCATCATCTGATGGGTACCTTTAGGTTCAAAGAGGTTGCAACCTGCCTGTTAAACCTTTCATTTCAAAATTTCAATTCCACCAAAATCACTTTTATATCATAACAAAAGTTTTCACAATCACCCATCCAACAGACTCATCATCAAAGAGCAGTTACGGCCGCTCTGTAGTTAAGAGTCTGTAAGGCACAAGGCCAATAAATCTAAACAACAACGACAACCTCGTTTCTTCAGACCTTCTGCACCATGTCCAGAGGATGATCAAACGAGCTGGTCGAAACATGTCGACGGTACCTAAAGAACCTGAATCCAGACGAACGATTTCAATTGATATTTTAATAAAAGACTTCCCACATTCCGCACACTATCCTTTTCCAAAATGAATAGTCGCCAGTTGCTGACTAACATCGCTGAGCCTGAAAAGCGAATCATAAACAAGATAGAAAAGACACTATATAAGATAAATTCGCATAATACAGCCATCCTTTTTAATAATAATAATAATAATAATAAAGCTACCAGACGGGAAGAGATCAAGCACATAGATGACGGGATAAAAATACCTGGAATAACGGAAGGAGAGAGGATATAAACAAGAGATGAAGACACGATCAGGAAGAATATATGCAGAGCGATACTCAAGTCAAACTTAAGGCTGGAACATGACGAAAGCCAGGAACATATGGCAGTACTCAGTAATCAGATACAGCGCAGGAGTAGGAGGATGAAGGCTGAATTCCGCAGCATGGACCAGAAAACTGGAAAACACATGACAATACACAAAGCACTACACCCAAGAGCAAATACAGACAAACTATACATAACACGAAAGGAAGCGGGGAGAGGGCTACTAAGCATAGAGAACTGCGTCAACATTGAGAGCAGAGCACTGAGGCAATATCTGAAAACCAGTGAAGACGAGTGGCTAAGGAGTGCATGGGATGAGGGACTGATAAAAGTAGACGAAGACCCTGAAATATACAAAGACAGGAGAATGAAAAACAGAAAAGAGAAATGGCACGACAAACCAATGCACGGGCAGTACATGAGACAGACAAAAGAACTACAGCGATGAAAACGTGGCGATGGTTATAGAGAGGGGAGGAACTCGGGCATGAAACAGGAAGGAATGCTAACTGCTAACCGCGGCACAAGATCACGCCCTAACAACCAGATATGTGCAAAGAACAATAGATAGAATCAACATCTCACCCATGTGCAGTAAGTACAATATGAAAGGCGAGACCATCAACTACATAGCAAGCGAATGTCCGGCGCTTGCACAGAACCAGTATAAAAAGAGGCATTACTTCAGTATCAAAAGCCTCCACTGGAGTTCCTTCCGTGCAAGAAACACAACTGCTTGCACAAGTGGTAATAACACCAACCTGAAGGAGTGATAGAAATGATTAGGCAAAGATCTCTGGGACGAGGTAGTATCAGAACAGATAGGGTGATACGTACCAATAGACCACAGACGACGTTGATTGACAGAATCAAGAAGAAAGTAATCACAATTGATGCTCGCAATACCATGGGACTCAGAGAAGATGAGAAAGAGAGAAATGGATAAGTATCAAGACTCTGAAAATTGAAATAAGAAGGATATGAACATGCTAGTGGAAATTGCACCCATAGTCATAGGAACATTTCAGGGCACGACCCAAGATCCTCAGGCACCTGGAAACAGATGCCGCTTAGCTCTTAGACTTCAGTAGAAAAGTGTGCTGCTAGGAAACAGCGTACATAGTGAGAAAGTGATGGGCCCTTAAGGAGGCAGGATGCAACTGAAGCATATTTCCCAAGTCTGGAAGACTAGGTAGATAGGGGATCAGGACTAATCAAAGCACGCAGAGCTGATCCATGACGTCACAATAATGCCTTTAGCCCTCAGTCCCATATCCATTACTGCTGAATCACGATGCTGAAGAAAACTTCCCCCAATTTCACAGTTTACGGCTTGTCTGACTTATAAGATTTAGTCAGATACATCTAAACATAATGCACTAATTTAACAATATATCTTCAAATGAGATACACTGTGAAATATATTATGCGTTAATGGCTTCTCCTCTGGCAATAGTGGTCAGTACCTGTTAATTCCTGCTCGCAAAGTCGATATTTACTGCATATAATATATTATCACGAGTTTTTAAATCATATAACATTGAAAATGCATGTTTACCACGTAAAAGAGTTGCGATCACTACGGGATGAATCAAACAATACACAAGATAGTAAAAAATGATGGTATGGTAAATAAGATGTTACAGTATCTGACCCGGTAATTAAAGGCACTGGCAGACTCCGGCCAGAGGCTGGCGGAACTTTTGCACTTGGCTCCCCATCAAGATGAATTTAATCGTGACTTTGAAAGCACGGCTTTAAAAGCGCGACATTAAATAAGAACAAGACTGTAAACTTAGAGCCAATGTCAAGTGCAGAGAGAATTCACAGGGAAGACACTTGTAAAATAAGGCGTTTCAATTTTATAATCCTGTACCCAGTTGGCTGCGAAAGAAAAAATGTTTCACTTGGGCAGTCTAATGTGGCATCACGTGCCAATGTAAGGGATTAAAGAAATGCACAGTGTAAATATATTATTTGCATAGTATATAGCATTTAAGACTACAGCGTATAGGTCAGGGAATCCAAAGTCTTAAGTATACTTGGACCCTAATGGAAAGCCGTGGGGCTTACATATACAGTCATGGTGCGTGAGGCAAAAATTGATGTGACTGATTTTATTCAAGAAGGAACTGTGTCATTTGATAATATTTATATGAGCCTCGCTTTATTTTCACAACAGTCCTATACTAGGTATGTGCATCATGTTGGGGTTTAGTATTTGGTGACCTGGCTGATTGTGGGTGAAACAACTGTCTAGTATGGTAATTCAGAAACTGAAGTGGCCCCAAAATTCCTTCTGGCGAATAATTTCAGTTAAAACCACAAATCAGCTGAACAACTTGCTGAATGCAGGCTCGTCGATTGACATACGGCAGGAGCTTGTCGCAAAGATTCCTTGCCAACCAAACTCACACAGCATGACGATCCCCAGAATGTGCTAAGAGGAGCAACCCTCAGCAAAGGACGTCAACCAGCATCAGCTCTGTCATCAAACCCAAAGGCCCCGCACCCTTGCTCAGAATGTACAGCAATGTTACACTACTAAGTCGCATGGCAGTGGTCACTGAGGTAGAGGACAACTGACGGGGTTGTTGCTAAAAATGCTGACAGGATGTGGTGTTATGTGCTGGACTGTGCTGTATACTTTTTTCATCCTGTGACGACCCGAGTTGGAATATATATATGTATATATAAACAAGCTCTGAACATTTCAATTGTATATTATTTCAATGCAGTTTGTTTTATTTGGCTTTCATTGTTGTATAAATTGTCTCCGTTCAGCATTAAGTCCATTTTAGTCTTCAAGGATCTGTACTGTAAAGTGCATGTATGTAAAAGCTTTATATATATATATATATATATATATATATATATATATATATATATATATGTATATATGTTCCAGGACTGCCTCATTTATCTCCATATATATATATATATATATATATATATATATATATATATATATATATATATATATTTATATATATTTATATATATATATATATATATATATATATATATATATTTGTTACATATATATATATATATGGAGATGGATATATATATGAGATGTATATGGCATATATATATGGAGATAAAGGAGAACTCAGTCTTGAACATGAGTTTATTCCACTGTTCTGAAGGCTGAGGTCTCCAAATGATAAAAAGACAGAGCAGAAGTAGTATAGACAAAATCATATTCCCTAGGGCTGCAAGTGTGGGTAGGTGGAAGGGAGATTAAAGTGCATTACTGCAGTGCCCTAGGGGAATATGATTTTGTATATATACAGTACTTGCTACTACCTGTACTTTGTCAGTTCCCTGAAGAAGACCTCTCTCGAAACGATGGAATAAATCATGCTCTAGGACTGAGTGTTCCCATTTATTTCATTATAACCACACCTGTCAAAATGAATTATCATAAGTATATATATATATATATATATATATATATATATATATATATATATATATATATATATATATATATATATATATATATATATATAGCTTGAATGATAAATAATATTGCCAAGACCAGGAAGAACATTCTGACAAAGGTTTTCGAGGTACAAACTTCATCATCAGGTTGAAAACTGACAAGGATGAGAATCAATAAAATTACAATAAAATGAATTGTCATGATAAATCTTGTTAAAAAATACTAACGAATATATAAAATGAACAAGTAATACAAACTGGTATGGTGAGACGTAACTGAAAAGAAAACACAAAACATAAAATAAGGAAAATAAAACTAAAAGTGAAATGTAAACAACTACCACTCACAAAGTAAAATATTTAACGACCTAATTGAGTACCTACTAAGTAGAAATTATCGATAGCTGTTGAATACCAGACGAGTTGTTGTTCAATTCCGGCTTCATCTTTTAACAGTCAGCGGACTTGAAAATTAAAAGGTCCAGTCTATTTTAGAAACGTGACAGCACCCGAAAATCCAGGTCAGTGAAAAGATGGTCCTGTGCTAAACTGTGTTCTCTAATGGCAGAAAAAGGTATGAAAAGGGAAACCTAGTTCAGAAAGACTCTGTGTTCCAAAATTTCATCTGAGCTAGCGGAATT
Organism: Macrobrachium rosenbergii; assembly: GCF_040412425.1. NCBI lineage: Eukaryota > Metazoa > Arthropoda > Malacostraca > Decapoda > Palaemonidae > Macrobrachium > Macrobrachium rosenbergii. Next base: position 14,876,441 of record NC_089754.1, read on the forward strand.
AGATCCACGCACGCAGAGACTCACACCCCAAACAAGTGAACAAGTAAAATTGATACAGAATTAAGGTCCACAGGTAGTAGGCTTCAAAAGTGATCTTATTAATAAAAAGGGATTACAGAAAACAAACTGGAAACTGACGGAGGGTTTTTGCAACTTTTTCGACCATAGCTACTATGACCAAGGTGGCAATTTAATGTACTTTTACAATTTTTACTAGCAGTACTGTACACCGGTCTGGGACAAACTTTCATTTAAAAAAATTCTTTCAGAACTTGTAAATACAAAATGGGATAAGTGAGCTGTGAAAATAATTTGGAGGAAAACTATCTTGATGAAATAAATTAAAATCACAACAAACATTGTAGGCTCTATTAACAAAGTGTATTAGCTCATCTTTTACAACTTATGAAAACTGAGGTAATTCAACTTGCCAGTAAAAAGTACTCTTCCTATAAACAGAGGTCTCTGAATTTTACTACTATTTCTGTAAACCTGTACATCTAAAAATGACAACTTATTATCCTGTCTCTGTCTCACAAGTAAAAAGAAATGTTAGTGACGAGAATTAAAATATTCAAAAACAAATCAACATGTGATAATTCCCAAACACAAGGAAAGTATCATCTACATACTACGGTAATACAAAGGTTTGAAAGCACTAGGGTATTCAGAGATATCCAAAATCCTTTCTGGCCAATAACCCATGAATCAATCCGCATATACAGGTCCAAGGGAATTTCCCAGTAGCTACTCCATCTATTTGATTATATAATTTACCATCAAAAATGCCATCAGCAGTTGCTAAATGTAATAATTTTTGCAAGTCTATTTTATTAGTCCAAACACTGATAAATGGTTCACATATATTATTAAGAATAATGATGAGGTTTTATAATTGAAAAGCTTAAAATAATAAAGAAACGTTCTTCCTGGTCTTGGCACATTATTTATCATTAAGCTAAGATTTCCACCAGTGCCCAATTACTGAGACTATATACACATATGTGTGTATACAGTATATGTGTATGTATATAGGTATATTTATATATACACAGTATATATTTATATATATACACACACACATATGCGTGTGTATATATGATTTTGCCAATCTTAATGTTTACCACTGGCCTATACTGAGCATGGATCGTTTTTTCAGGCGTTACTGCCTGTTGTTTCAGGCTATAAAAAGGTATGTACAGTCCTAAAATAATAACTGCCTTATGCTTAAAATGAAATGGAGGATACAGTTTGATGACAATATGCAATTGATTCAAGGTATACATTTCACATTGAGGTTAGCTTGTCTGAAAGCAGGTATACTCATACTACTGTTATCCCTGGTTTACCTTCAATTCATGTTGAATATTTGTATAAAATTCTTCGTTAAAAGAGATTTTGGAAAATACCCATATTAATTTTAAAGCATATCGCAAGTTCTAAATTTATGCCTCTATTCTGCCTCTAGTTCAGCTCAGTAAAACTGTTTGTAACTCCATAAATAGGTATTCTAAATTATCATTGCTAAAAATATTAAATACTAATGAAACATGTTTTAATTCTTTGTACAATGAATGACAAGTACGAAGGGTTTGGTTAAAATATATTAAAATATAAATTAAATAATCAGCGTTTTTGTACACAATGACCTAAACTAAAATCACGTAAGGGCTTTCATAAAATATCTGGTACTTAATTGTATTATCCTTTATTTATTTGTACACAACCAGAAAAGTCAAAAATCAAAAGAAAAAATGTTCAATAAAACTTTTATATATTTGTACACAATGAATGACAAGTACTAATCAGGTAAGACATTTGGAAGGTTATCAAAAGGGAATCCACCAAAAGACAATTTTTTTACAACAGCCTATCAAGTACACCTTGAAAAACAACCTTTTCAGATTAGCTACTGACAGGATGGGTTTGTCAAGTAATTATATTTGGTTACAGTAGGCTAACTTAGATCGCCAAAGCAACAATGCCATAGGTTTCCTTAATTAAGGGCACATTAGCTCTTGAAGTAATTTAATGAATGAAGCTGATACTGTGTCCCTGTAAACAGTAGGGACTATATCAGTCTGATTCCTGTTCATGACCTAGTAATGACCAGTATATTGCTTTTATACAATGCACAGTAATGTGCATTACTGCGAAATAGCATATGTCCAAAGAAAGCCATAGCGTAAGCCTACTACTCTCTCTCTATTTTCCCCTACAAACAGGTCAGATACCATCATTTTTACCATCTTGTGTAATGTTTGATTCATGAGTGATCGCAACTCTTTATAATGCATAATATATTTTACGGTGTATCTCATTTGAAGAATATTATGTTGTTAAATTAGTGTTGCATTATATTTAGATGTATCTGACTAAAACGTATAAGTCATACAAGACATAAGCTGTGAAACTGGGAAGTTTTTCTTAGGCATCGTGACTGGCAGTAATGGATATGAGACCAAGGCGCTAAAGGGCGTGGCTTGTGACGTCATGGATCAGCTCCGCTCGCTTTAGATTGGTCCTAATTTTCCCCTATCCTTATACTCTTCCAGACTTGGGAAATATGCAACCGGGAACCCCACACTACAAAAACCACCCAGTCGAATAGGATGACTGTGATAAACCAAAAATAAAATAAATAATAATAATAATAATTTCTAGCTTTACAGTTTTTGTTGCAATTTTATTGGGCTCCCAATATTACTGCAGACAGCAAGCCCGTCTTAAAAAAACTGAGTCTATACTTGTGAAAATTATAGTTTTATGAACTCCAGCTGTGATCTGCAGTGGCCGACAAAACTTAAATTCTTTCATAACTTCTAAAAACGATATACATCAGCTATGCGTCCGATACTTTCATCAAGATCCAACAACATTGACTCTTCAACTCGTTTTCCTAAAGATGCTTATACCGAATTCCCCCTCCTTTTTTATCCGTTTATGCTAATTGTAATTTTAGAATGGAATCTTCTCCATATCCATAGTAATTTAATGTCCACAAGATGACTGTATCATATCAGTTTCTGTTGGCTTTGCCATTCTGTTGGCTTTGCCATTTTCTCTCGTATCATATAAGGTCCGGGCTATTGACACTTGCAGCCACTCGAGCTGCGAGGTATCGAGCAAATTTTGCTTAATTCATCTTGTATAAAACATTTTTAGCTGTATCACCGAGTTTAAATTCTCAATTCTTGTTATTTTCTTTCAAGGAAAATGTAATCTTGTTTATGAGTAAACTGTGCTTTTTCCAGGTGCCATGAAAATTTGTTGCTCTTAAAGCACTCGATCCTCAAGACTTCTCAAAAAAAAAAAAAAAATGAAACACTTTGTCTTAATTACACCATGCATTATGATATGCATAAAGCTGGGAATAAGATATTCATCTGTGTACTCCCACTTAGCCGTAATAATTGAGTACCAAGCAGGCAGCCTACAAGAAAAATACAGAACGAAGTATTTGAGATGAAAAGGATGTAGTGTAACATTTATGATTATTATTCTGCTATTATTAGATACTAATATGATGTTTTGGATGATACTTAAAAAAGTATAGTTTAGTTAGAGCATTAATTCTGATAATGAGCAGATAAGAGGAGGATGAGTATAAAGTAAGGCGGAGTAATCCTGGATTCAGTGGGTGTTACAAACTGGTGATGATCAGCTGTGGAATGAAAGTGTTATAGATAAGATAATGTGAAATTTGGCAGAGAGAAGGAATCATGTTGCTACTGCTTGATGTCAGGCAACTGTGTATAGGGGCAGGATAATGTGTCTCCTGATCACTTTGAGTGTACTAACTTGCATACTCTTACTATATCTGCGGCGAAGGAGTTGAGGTTTCATGGCTGCGCCTTGGTAACGTTATGCCAAGAAAAATAAGATGTATTGTCATTCATTAGGTTGCAGGGTACAATAATAAGACCTTCAGACTCCACCAGTTATAGGTTTTTTGTAGCATTGTAATTCTGTAATTATTATGCATTAGATGTTGGAGTTGAAGTTTTTCCACTTCGTTTCTAAACATACGATTATTTAAGTTTTTAATTGTAGAAGACGGTCGTGAGTACTGCTTATCAAGGAATCGAAGCATCACTGTAGGTGATTAAAGCGCTGTGAAGTTAATTACACTGAATAAAATTGCCTGAGCATAACTGAATGCAAACATAATATAACGAAACAATCAAGGTTTTATCCCACATAATATTAATAGTAGTTATTATAATGACAGCTATTCACAAACACCAAGGCGCCAAGGAAGTGGCTCGGTGACCCATTCTTGCGTCGCTGTCCAAAGGATAACGTTCAACACCAAAAATGGACAAAATGACCCAGCAGAACGGTAAAATTATATACTTATCAGAATGCTTATTCATTGCTAAAACTTTGGCCTATTGTAAGCAAATGAAATATATCGCAGTTTGGCAGGAATCGCAATGTGAAGGAAAAGCCCGCTTTCTAAATAGAACATTTGTCCTTTTATTTAGAAAGGAAACTTTAACTCAAATTTATATGAAATTCGGTTCATACCTAGTGGTTAATGGCAACAAATGGATAATTTTATAAACTCCGATAAAAAAAGGATGAAGGACGAAGGTCAAAGAAACTCATAGAACCAAATTACCTCTTCGAAATAACAAATTAGTATTTCCTATAAAGTTCCATTAATGCCAACGGAGGTATCCTACTGTTCGAGCTCGAAAGGAACTTGTCCAGTATAATATCTGACTCCTGCCATGTACATCTCAGGACTCTTCTCTGCTCCTTCAGAACCTAGTAGCCACACCAATGAACACACAGTAACCAGTCAAAATAACCGCATCAGCTCCCTCTTTCCCGTCCTGAGCTCTGAATGGCTGAAAGTCGCTAAGTGCTCGGCTTTATAACCTAATTTTTTAATTCATTCAAAACATGACGCCTCTCGTACTACTCCAGTTGTGATTACTTGATTTATTACAAGATAATCCTGATTAATATTTCATTCTTTAATGCAATACCTCGTTAAAATTTTACATACTGTGCCATAAACTTAGATAAATTATGGTGGAAATTTTTGCTACCTGCTGATATTTGAAGGGATACAATTTAAATTAGAAAGAGTTGTATTACTCCTTTTCTTCGGTCGAACTGCGATTATTTTTAATTTTGAAAATGTAATTCATCTGAATTTCTTTTTGTCTAAAAGCTGTTTGTAGTGTATAAAAAATCGTCCTCATACTACACTGGTTATTCTTTAAAGCTGCGGGTACTCATGACAGAATTACACTTTTGTAAATAAACCTCAGAATGACTTCCGAAAGAATGTATATGAATGGGTCTTTACTACTGGTCGCAATATGGGAAGCTCCTGATTTGATGTCTGGAAACAGTCATCAGAAAAGCTATTGTATAATTCTTTCTCTTAGTTAATATAATAATAGCTACCAAAAAATTATTATTTATTAAGCTGATTATCTGCTTTTAAGTTCACAGTGACTAAAATAAACATTTCTTGACCAGAATTAAAATAACGTCATGAATTTTGGTATATGGCCTGTGGCAACCAGCAAAAATGGCTGGCTCACAAAATTACATTTTTAAATAAACTTCTCAGAATATCTCCACTAACATATGAGCTTTTAATGTTTTTCTCGTGATAATTTCCCATTGTTTTCGCTTGCGTTCTGTTTTTAAATGCTGACTATGTATTATAAATGGAAAAAAATTGAAAATGCTCGTTCTCCAAGGCCAAAAGTAGACTCGGGGTTAAGAATATTCACAATTTTTGATTTGTTATTCCCCGATGTAGCACTAAATGTTATGGTCTATAGAAAGCAGTATTAACATGTTTACGCAGTTCTTTGCATTGCGCTAAACATTTGATAGTCAATAGCGCACACTTGAGGCTCCTTACTCACCATGAATGCAAAAAAAAAAAAAAAAAAAAAATTACAGAAGTGACAAATATTTCGTCAAAAGTCGGTCAGTGTATATGACGAAAACAGTCACTTCTGTTGCATATTATAGGTTTAGAATAAACAGACGTTCACCTTGGCGTAAGTTTTCTCCGTTTCGGTAAGGCAAAACAAGTTCAAGTAAAAATACGATTTGTATGTGTCCATCAGGATCGTACCCAATGGTTGGTGATTTGGGGAGATGAATTGGGAAAGACTTCAAATATTAAAAATTTTGCTAGTTCAGGCAGGAAAACTACTACCTTAATGAAACGGCATTTTGTCTTCTTAGTTGTCCGTGGTCTAATTACCTATACTGTAAAAAATAATAAACATTATAATTTCCTTATCTAAACTGTTATCTTTAAAAAATAAATGTTTTAATTCACGAAAAGCAGGTAAAGATAATGGTTATGCCTATCAGTTTAATTATTATCTCAATTTTTCATGAATGTTGTAAATGCTGAATTAATGATAACTGCATATTGGCAATGTGTAAAGAGGAGGTTCGAGGGATGGTTGAGAAACTAAATGAGTGCTACAGTAATGTAAACCTATGACCCGAGCTTTACTCTTAATAATATCTCTTGAAACTATTAACTTGCACTTGGAGATTAATTTTCATTCTGTTTATTTTTTAGAGGGGATAATGTTAAAGTTTTGCATTTATGAAATTCTGACTGTGAAACCGCCTCCACGATAAATCCTAGCTTAAAAAAAAATTTAGGTTGCACAAATCGGCAACAGAGACCTTGCAAACTGAGAAGTGTGTCGTTACACGGCAACTAATCTGACGCTTTCAGTGGAGCCTCCAGTGAGAAAATTCGTTCATGATTTTTCACGTACTTTAAGTAAATTTTACATCTGTATCCAACTTCTTAAAGGTTTAAGCAGCGAGATGAAATTTGAATAGTTCGCCACCTTGAGGTGCGTTGTGGTGTGCATTTATTTTTCTTTGCCTCCTGGTGGTTAAAACAGCAAACAGGCGTAGTAGACTTTCATGGACAGATGTTTATTCGTCGTTTATATCACGTTGCTCCTTTTGCTGCACCTGCCGTACTCTTAACAGTCTTGGATCGTCATCAAGAAATCCACTGTCATTAAAACGTATTTGTTAAATCCAACGGCCCTTTAGAAGAAGACGGTGACAAGCAAGAGTCGTGAATCTTCACAAGGAGCAACTTCATAATGAGAGAGGTAAGATGAACTCACCATTTTCCTTTCCTTGCCTTTGCTTTTATGATGTTAATCATTTGTTGGATAAGTTCTAGTACTTGCGTTGTTATCAATCAGTAACCGTTTAAAAAGGTTTTGTCTTCGTATATTTGTGAAGTATCCAGCAGGAAATAAACAGCCTAGAAATTTGGTTATTACTGTACAGTAGTAGGCCTAGCCGTGGGCATAGTTGGGCTACTGTATATCCAATAGTTTGGGCAAGAATAGGAAACTCAAGATTTTCTTATTGAACTCTATTTGGTTAACTTTGGCTCACTGTCTAAATGAATGGTAGGATTTTACTTCAATGAAATTATCATTTTCCCGTGTTTTAGGCTGTGTACATTGGACATTTCTGACGTTTGTTTCTTTAACAAACGACCTAATCAGGCACACCTAACCTTAACGTAACCCAGGGCTCCAGGTCCTTACCATAGTGCTTGATATTATTTTAAAAACATTTAATGACTTACTGTATCTGAATGAAAACTATAAATGGTATTAAGGTCCTGTTTCACTCATATTGTTTTTCCCCACCCAAAAACCTTGCTTGCCCACTCTGGACCCCCGAATTGTAGGATATAATGGTGGGGTCTACTGTTTCTGAAAGTTTCCATTTGCAAACAAAACTAGTCAGAAACATGCAAAGTACACATTAAAATATAGGGCAGTGATATTTTGAAGTCCAAAATGCAATAATGGTTTAAAGTGAAACCGTAACAAACAAACCACCTTTACATTAGATTGTGTTATGTGCTACCACCCTAAACAATCCCTCCCCCACCCCAGTGATTATTATTGTATCCTGCATGTTGAATGAATCAATGATAAACTAATGCATTTGTATAGCAATAGTTATTCAGGTTTTTTCTGTTTCTGTTGCATTTTCTTACAATAGGAAAATGTAGCTCCTAACCTACCATAACTCCATAGTGGGAAACCAAGGTTCTTGGATGGAGAAGTAGGCTGTGCTGGAACCATACATAACCTAACCTAGAGTACTGTAACACTCAGGGTAAAATATGGGAATGGAATCTAATATAAGGCACCAATGCCCTTTACATGATTAGGCTTAGGCTTGGTAAAAGTGCAGTTTGGTGCACATCTTCCATTGGTCATGACCTGCTTAAAAGCAGACCAGAGACAAAACAAGGATGCATCATTACTTAGCCTATTATAGGGTACTTAGACCTGGCCTGGTTGGGGGGGGCCTTGCCCCATTAAGACTCCCCTCTTCAAGAGACCTTTTTGCATAGCAGTATGATGGCATGCAAGAGTTCTGCAGTGGAACCAGGGTTTCTATCCAGGCATAAATGGGAAATAAACCCATTTAACATGAAGTGTCATATCCCTTACATGATTGTAACATGCTTCTTGTAAATGAAAGCAATTTCTAAAAGGAATGTGCTGCATCATTTTAGGGCCGTGCTATACAGTGAACTGTTAAGAACATAACCTTTCTAGAAAATTATGGTAAGTGTTTATGAATCACCTAAGTGAGGAACTTTACACCTTACCTCCCTCCAGAATTTGTTTATTTTAGCCTATTTGTATGGGCAATTTCTTGTATTCACAAAATTAGTAGAATGGTTGACTGTAAAATGGATACAACGATTATTGAAAAGACAGATGGCTTTCCAGCAGTCCAATTAGCCTATATCTAGTTCCTGGCAACATTCTTTCTGTAATCATTCTATAAAGGGTGTTGGGTGTACTTGGCATTGATTGGGATGATATAAATTAACTTTCCAGTTTTATTTAGTGCTCCAAATATCATGTCATCACCACTAATCATTCTTTTAGCCTTTTTGCTTCTTACCCCTCAGCAGAAGCTGTTCTAGTGGCATATTGAATGGGAACTTAGCCCCAGGTTCACAAAATATAAATTTGTATTAAAAATACTTGAGCTCATAATCACTGAAATTTGACACACTTTTGATGTCTGTATGCAATTTTTCAGAAAGTATTTTTATTTTTACACTTTTACTTTATTTTTCTCTGGTAAATAGATCTGCTTTTGACATTGCCACAAGCAATTAAGTATCTTAGAAATGCCCTGATAGTTGTAAAACAAAGCAATCTTACCATTCTTTTAAGGAGAGAATAACCTAAAATTAAGGAAGGTCACAAGAAGCAAATAATTCTACCTTACTATAACAGTTTTGAATGTCGAACTAGATCCAAATTGGGAACGGTGGGCAGGCAACAGCAGTTTTTCATGATTGATAACTAAGATTATGTGGTTTTTAAAGCTGATGTTGCAAGTACCGAGCTTCACTGCTTAACCCAGGTTTAATCCCCAGGATCAACAGACAGTCATGGAACAGCTTCCAGTCACATGCTTATATGTCATGGGCATTACCGAATGTTGGGTCTCGGTCATTACATTCCTGCCTGCTTGGCAAATCTCAAAAGCAGGCTTCATCCTGAGAATAAGCCAGTTAACCCCAGGACATGTATTTATCTTTATCTTACACTGGTGACCTCTTGGAGTGGCCTGGTGGACAAGCATGGTTCTTACCTAACCTCTTAACACCAGATGGATTAAGTATGGCCATTCCCTGACAACTGACGAACTAAATATGGCCATTCCCTGACAACCAAAGAACCCTACAGTTCTGGCTACTCTACCTACTGTAGGTAGACTAGGCATGGCTTTTGCATTAACCCAGATGATTAGCAGCCTAACTATGGCCATGCCCACCAAAATATATTACTTAAGATTCTTTGCAGCGTGCCTTCGGCCCCTAGCTACAACCCCTTTCATTCCTTTTACTGTACCTCCTATCATACTCGCTTTCTTCCATCTTACTTTCCACCCTCTCCTAACAATTGATTCAAGTGCAGTTGCAAGGTTTTCCTCATGTTACACCTTTCAAACCATTACTGTCACTTAACATTGCAGTGCTGAATGACCTCATAGGTCCCAGTGCTTGGCCTTTGGCCTAAATTCTATATTCAATTCGATTCAACCAAAATATAAAGCCACTAATGGACTGAATATTCTGTATGGCTCAAGCTCGCACTCTTACATGAGCTTCAGAGGTCATAACAATAGCATGGTAAACTCAATCATGGTTCTCACATAACTCCCTGGTGACTGACTGACTAACAAAAGCCATGCCGGTTGCTACTGAGCCAATCTTGTAAGAGAAGAATACTACATGATGTCTTTGGACAAAGTAGCAAATATGGGTGTTCTAAACTTCCCCCCCCTCATCAACTGAACTATTTGCCTGGTTCCAGAATGAAGAAATATAATTTTGTATCTCTGAATTGTCACAAGTTCTGTTTAAAAGGTGGGTTTTACTCAAAGCAGTCCTGAATGCCCTTTTCCCCAGCACCAACCTCTGGCTGGACAAGCAAGATGAGAGGATAATGTATGTGGACCTACACAAATTCCTTTTGGTTTTCCTTACCACCACCCATCCACACACAATAGGGCCTTGAATGACTGAACACACCAGTGTGAGACACAATGGCCAGAACATCATGGGGCAGACTTGATTCCCTCCTGAAACTGCAAGAACTTGACACAAAGAAGCTGAAGAACAGTGACAGGGAAAGAGAAGTACTCTATAGTCGTGCTGCTTTCCAATAAACATCTGATGTGCCCTCCCAGGTGCTGGAGGAGTCCACCTGGCAGAACTGTTGAAGAAGGCTGATGAGTTGCTGGAGGCTTCCAAGGCTTCACAACACACTGGCTGGCCATCTGTGAAGCCAGAGAAGACTAGGACCAGTACCAGCACAATGAGACCCAAGCCAATGCCATGCACAAATGCCCGTTCAAGCTGTGACAAAAGGGGCATGCATACCCACCAGTGCTTTCCATTTACCATCATAAATTTGGTAAGGCAGCCAAGAACTGCACCTCCAGATGCTGCTGGAGAAAATAAATGAGCAAAGCAGCTATCTGAAAAATTATGGCACCTACCACAGATCTACAAGTGCCTGCTCCACCAGATTCTATGTCACCAATCATACCTCTGGCGGGAGGCTCCTGGTGGATACTGGCACCTTTACATCCATCCTTATGGTGTTAAAGGAAGAGTAAGCCACACACAAGACACCAAGCTATGCCTACTAGCAATTAACAGGAGCCCTATACCAACATACAGATACAGATGGCTCACCCTCTATCCTATGGGGAAGAAATTCAGGTGGAACTTCATTGTCACAAAAATCCAGATGCTCCTGCTCAGCATCAATTTCATTTAACACTATGGGCTGCTTGTCAGTGTCACATTCTACTGCTACCTGGACTTGGCTACTGTTTAGATGGCCCCACTGACCTCTGGGTCCAAGCGAATGCCCCTATCTACAGTAATTCTAATGGACCCACACCTGCAGGACTTCCCAAGTGTCTTCAAGCCTAGACTCAGACAGATGCCTGGCATCCGTACAAAGCAGAGTGTACATCTCGTCAAACAACACCTTCACCTCCATCTCCTCCAAGTTCCACCACCTACCTCCAGAAAAACAAAATATGTGCAAATCAAAGTGAATGGAGTCCAGTTTGAATTGAACTGCATTGAAGTTGCCAATGCCCACTTCAAGAACAAGAAACCAATAACTTCCTTGACTTAATCACTAGTATAGAGTGGGAAGCCATCCCTTTTGGCACCGTCCACCAAACCATTCTGGGCAACACTGGCACGAAATGCTTCCACTTCGTAATTCAAAGATCTTTTAAAAAAATGTTATTCTTTCCCACATTCTCTGGAAGTGACTTTGCAGTTCGATTCCCTCACAGCCCAGACCTTCCAATTGGATCCGTCCTGGTCAGTTTTGGGGGTGCTTGTCCATGGAACTTACTGTAGGTGGGACTGATGCTGGTTTCCTATTTGAATGAACGTTATTTCTGGTCTCGTTATTAAGTTAAATGTTAAAGTAGCCAGTTCTCGTTAATTGTTCAAGACTTTTTGTAGGACTTGTACTTCTTTCATTCTCTGTATGGGGAGCCTTGATAACCTGCAAATACATAGGTTTTATTCTCTCTCCTTGCAATCAATATTGCTCTGAGACTTGTTCCAGGATGGGACTCCACATTGGTGTTGGCCTTTCAGAGAGAGCATCTTTATAGTATTGTGCAAGAATCCCAGAGGATTGGTTCTTTTATTCATTTGTCCATGGGACTTCTTTAAAGTTTACACCAACAAACTCTTTGAATTTTGGGTTATTTTAGAGGATACCCTTGGCTGCTCTTGTTGATTACGGTTATAGTTACCCAGAAATTTGTAAGAAAGTAAGTTCATAAGCTCCAGCAATGGATAGGGACTTAGGGTCTTGCTTTTGTGGGAATCTTTCGTTTAGACTTTAGGAAAGGAGCTCAAAGAGATTTCAGTGCCATTTGTTCTGTATTTTGGGCTCTGTTTTGGGAATTCAGAGGATACTGTAATCCTATGGGCTATTTTGGGACAGAACCCTTCAGAAGGGGTTCTGTGTTTCCCTTGTGTTCTTAGGAAATGTCCAAGGAAACTTCAAAGGAATATTGACAGGACTAAGGACAATTTCTGATGTTCATGCTTTTGAATAAGGCAAAGAGTTTTTTCCTGCTTTTATTCCAGGAATATTTTGTGGGATACAGTAGGTAACACTCCAGCATCCACTTCAGTCCTGATGCAGGTCAGTATAATGGAGACAGTTCCATGTGAGGCTAGTCCTCTGGGTTTACCCCCATAAGAACATTCAGGACAATGCATTCCAGGAATTTGCTTCCCATATTATTACCCTGGATACCTGAGATTAGTAGTCCCAGTGGTTCTTCATAATCTTGGATGGCAGTTTTTGCTTTTGCTGTTCCCTGTTGAGGTTTTAGCCTCTGGGAGCATGGTTCTGTAGTTTTTGGAACTAACGTGCTCCAGAGCCACTATGGTAAGTAGTACGTATTGCTTTCTCGAATCTGTTCTTGAAAGGGTAGCATAACTTTCCTGTACCAGATTTCTCATACTTTAATAGTGACTGAGCATAGTACTCTTTTCTCTTGGTTTTAAGGGGTAGGTCTCTTGAAAACATCATGCTCATATCATAGGTAGCCAGGGCCAGTGCCTTCTCCCTGCGAGATATTGAGCAGCATTTTCTCTGGACTGTCCAACTGGGTGCATTATGCATAAGCTCAACTTGTGGATTTGAAGGTTAGCATTGTCTTAGTCTCTTGTTTTATCAGTTGTTGTTGTTGTGTTGTAGTTGTTGTCATTCCCCAGACTCTGTTATGCCAGGAAGCCTGCACCGCGCAAGGAGGACACCACGCTTACTGGATCTGACCATACTGTGTGGTAGTGTGGATGTTGTGTTGTTGTCTAAGGGCTGCCAAGTTAGGGCAATCTACTAAGAGATGTGTAATTGTGTGGGGACTAACTTGGCAGAGTGGACATATGTCTGTTTGGGTGTTGTCTATGCAGTGTTTGTAGGTGTTTAGTGATTGGTGATGACCACAGCGAAGTCGAGTCAGGTGTACTCTCTCCAATCTTGAGAGCTGTGTTTCTGTGCTGCTTATGTTGGGTGGGGGGGTGCCGAGTATTTTGTTGTTGGGAAGGTTATTAAGTGCTTGTCTGGTGAGGTGAGTATGGATGTGCTTTTTGTTTTGTGTGATGTTTGTGGGTGGTGGTATAGAATTCAAGATATTTGTATAGTGTCTGTGTGGTGTATTCGCTATTTGCCTGTGTGTTGGAGGGTGGTCGTGAAGGTAATAGCATGGGCTGTTTGTGTTGTTTATGACTGATGCCAAGAATTGTGTGCCTCTCATGTCTAAGTGTTGCCTGATGGTGAGAATCTTGGTTTCAGCGTGTAAGTGTTCTATTGGTGTGGATTGTGTACTGCCAAGGATGATTCTAAGAGCTGTGTTTTGTATTATTTGTAGTTTGTTTAGTTGTGTGTTGGATATGGCAGGGTGCCAGGCTGGGCTGGCGTAGTTTATTATGGAGCGGATGTATTGTTTGTATACTGTGATGAGCGTTTCTTTTTGTTGTCCAAATGTTGTGCCTGTTAGTGATCTTAGTGCATTTAGTCTAGGTCTGCATTTCTTGATGATGTTACTGACATGTGGAGCAAATGACATTGAAGTGTTGTATGTGACTCCTAGGATTTTTGTTTCATGTGTGTGTGGAATTGTGGTGTTGTTCAGCGTTGCTGTGGGTCTGTACTGATGTTCTTTGTTGTGACTAGTGAGTAGTGTACTTGTGGATTTTGTTGGTGCTACCTGTAATCTGTTTTGTGAGCCAGTTTTCAAGTTGTGTTATGTAAGTCTGTACTAGTGTGAAGCATACGTTTTTGTCTGCATGTATTGATATGATTGTTAGATCGTCTGCATATGAGAGATGTATATGTTGTTAGGTGGTGTTGGTATGTCATGCATGAATAGGTTAAAAAGTGTTGGACTTAGGACGGAGCCTTGTGGGACGCCGTTCAGGAAGTTTCTGATTTTGGATGACTCGCCATTGTAGTGTACAAATGCTTGTCTGTCTGTTAAGTAATTGGCGAGCCAGCGTTTGGTGTTGTTGTGTAGTGTAGTGTTGTAAACTTTGTTGATGAGAAGTGGTCTAGAGATGGTGTCAAAGGCTTTACTTAGGTCTATTGTGATTAGCAGTGTTCTTTGTGGTGGGTGTCTGGAGTTAATGCCATCTTGTATTTTTTGTGAGAGGTTGGTGAGTAGTGTTGTTGTGGAGTGGTGTGGTCTGTAGCCATGTTGAGTGGGTGACAGTGGTATGTGTGGTGTGGTTTTGCGTAAGATGAGGCGTTCTACTACTTTTGATGGTGTGCAAAGTAAAGTTATAGGTCTGTATGAAGCTGCTCGTGTAGGTGTTTTGTTTGGTTTTAGAAGTGCTATTATTTTCCCCAGTTTCCAAATGTGTGGTATAATGCAGTGTGCGTATGAATAGTTGGATATGTTTGTCAGTGTTTGTGTGCCATGGGGACCTAGATGTTTTAAGTGAATGTTTGAAATGTTATCGATGCCCATGGCTGCAGAGTTTTTAAGTTGTTTAATGATTCTAGCAGTGTCTTCTGTTGTGGCTAGTATTACTGTGTAATCTAATGGGAACTGTTGTTTGCGTCTGTAGATGTGTCTGTCTTCTTTGTATTTGCGTAGGTGGCTGATTTTTGCGTAGTGGTTTATTAAGATGTTGGCTTGTTGTTTGCGTGAAGGGATCTTGTCAGATGTGGTGATTGAGGCGTGACTTTGAGTGTTCCCACTGTTTGAATTGATGAGACTGTTGATAGTTCTGTGTAGTTTGGATGGGTTGGTTCTGTAGTCTAGTGTACCTTGAAAAGTTTGCCAGTTCTCTGTCTGTTTTTAGTTAATTTGGTGTTTATTTCTGTGTTTAAATCATGTATGCGGTTTGTGTGTGTGGGGTTGGTGTATTTCTTAAATTGTTTCGTTCTGTTATGAGTCTGTTTATGTCAGGCGTGAAGTTTGGGTTGTAGTGTTTTCTGTTGCCTTTAGGAACGTTTCTTTTGTCTGCATTGTTTATTATGTCGTTGAATTGTATTGTTGTATTGTTTAGTGTCTGTGATGATGTTATGTGTGTGTGGTTTAGCTCCCGGAAATGAGCCTCAGTGGTTTCCAAGTACTCATCCCAGGCAGCGCGCTTGTAGTTAGGGATGGTGTGTCTTGTATGTGAGAAAGTGTCATGTGTGGTTCGGGTGTTATTAAAATAGGAAGGTGGTCTGATGATAGGTCTGTTTGTGTTTTCCATGTGATTGATGGTGCTATGTTGGGTGAGCAAAATGTTATGTCTGGGGAAGTGAGACTAAAGTTGGCTTGGTGTGGTGTGTGTGTGCATATCTGTGTTGTTTAGTACCGTATTTGACGGCGTATAAGACGCACTTTTTTAATAAAAAAATGGCCTAAAAAATCCCCCTGCGTCCTATGTACATAATGTAGGCTCAAAATTTAAGAATTTTTGCCGAAATTATACATGAAACGTCACGTAGATGTTGTAGCCTAGCCTAACATTCAATGTTATCCTAATAACCTATTAAAAACCAAAGTTTATTATAATTATATTTATCATTATCACACTTACCATTACCACAATTACTACTGCTGGTATTATAATCAATATCTACGTTGTTGTTATCGATATTTTCATTAAAATGTGTTATCGTTATCGTCGTCTATAGCGCATCGCCGCATTCCACATTTACAGAGTTACAGTACGTGTGCTGCCACCTATTGGTGATTATCTCGAGAGCTTCACAGATAACAAGTGCTTCGTTCAGTTGGTAGTTGGCAATTCCTGCTAACATTCTCTTTACGCATAACAACATGGCTTCGATCAATTGGTGGTTGACAATTCCTGCTACCATTCTCTTTAGGCATAATAACAAGGCTTCGTTGAGTTGATACTTCGTAACTCGTGCTAGCATTCTCTTTTAAGAATAATAACATGGCTTTGTTCAGTTGCTCACGAGACTCGAGCTGTTACATAGGGTACATTTTTATTTACTGGATTTTACCCCTGCAAATATGGATACGGGAAGCAAGAGGCAAAGTTACACTATTCGCTACAAACTTCAAGTTATAGAATATGCTAAAGAACACAGCAACAGAGCAGCAGCAAGATATTTTGGTCCTCCTCCTACTGAAAAAATGGTACGTTCTTGGAGGCTGCAAGAAAATAAACTACGGGGAGCGAAGAAAGGAAACCGTAACCTTCGTTTTTCAGCCCCACATTGGCCTGCAATTGATGAGGAAATAAAAAAGTGGGTAGTAGATCAAAGGAACTCAGGCAGGTGTGTGTCTACGAAAATGATCAGGAACGAAGCCAGGAAATTTGCACACGAACACAGGATTGAGAATTTTAAAGGCACAGAAGGGTGGTGTTATCGGTTTATGAAAAGGGAAGGTTTGTCAATGCGAACAAAAATGACAATTGCACAGAAAATGCCAGCTGACTA
The DNA here is from genome assembly GCF_040412425.1 of Macrobrachium rosenbergii. Taxonomy (NCBI): domain Eukaryota; kingdom Metazoa; phylum Arthropoda; class Malacostraca; order Decapoda; family Palaemonidae; genus Macrobrachium; species Macrobrachium rosenbergii. Next base: position 14,893,486 of record NC_089754.1, read on the forward strand.
TGATGATAAAATAGTAAATTTTCATCATTTTGTTATAGCTGCCAGAAAAAAAACTCCTTTTGAACTAGGCCAGATTGGAAATATGGATGAAGTTCCACTAACGTTTGATGTTCCATCAAATAAAACTGAGCGAGAAGGGAGCAAAGACTGTTGCAGTGAAAACTACAGGTCATGAAAAGACACATTATACGGTTGTTCTTTCATGTTGCGCCGATGGAACAAAACTGCCCCCTTTTCTTATTTTTAAAAGAAAAACTCTTCCCAAAGAAAAAATACCAAAAGGTGTGCATGTTCATGTTCATCCTAAAGGTTGGATGGACGAGGATGGGATGAAGTTATGGTTACGAGATGTATGGGCAAGACGTCCTGGTGGATTATTAAGAAAACCTTCCCTCTTGGTTTGGGATCAGTTCCGAGCCCATAGAACTGAAGTCATTAAAAGGAAAGTGGCAGAATTAAAGACTGAGATAGCAGTTATTCCTGGTGGGCTTACAAGTCAACTGCAACCTTTAGATGTATCTCTTAATAGGCCATTCAAGCAAAACATGAAGGAGCTTTGGAACAAGTGGATGACAATGCCAAACCACGACCTCACACCAACAGGAAGGATGAAAAGACCTAGCATTGCAGAAGTCTGTGAATGGGTAAAGCAAGCTTGGGATAACATCAAACCAGAAATTGTTGTGAAATCTTTTAAAAAGTGTGGTATCAGCAATGCTCTTGATGGAACAGAGGATGACGCATTATTTCAAAATGATGATGATGATGGAGCTGAGGAGTTCCTGGGTTTTAGTGACGAGTCTGACGACGACGGTGAATTTTCTGGTTTTGAAGAGGAATAAAATTTGATGGCCTAGTTTTTTATTTTTGTTATGCTCACTTATTATGATGTCTTACGTTTTATTATTTTATTTTCCTAACTTTGGCAATAGTAAGGTTTCTGTGTATGGATTGTGTTTTCTTCTTCCCCAAATATTTTCCATAATCATTTTACTGTACATCACCAACGTTGTCTGCACGCTTACAAACGATGGTGCTGCCACCTAACAGTATTCATGTCAAGCCAAGAGGCAGCTTTCAGCTGCAGTGATGAAACGTAGTAAATTCCAGAGCTTGATTGCATACTTTTATAATATATAATGGATATATATAACATATATTACCGTAGGTAACATCTTTATTAATGTTTTTGTTGATTCTGCCGGTAAGAAACAATGTTTACAAATGAATGTGTTGCAATCTATTGGTAAACCTATGAGGTAGCTTTCAGCAGCAGACGAAACATTCGATCGTAGTAAATGGCTGATTGTATAATACATATTTTGATAAGTATAAATAAGGTAAATAACTTCTTTATTAATGTTTTTGTTGATTCTGTTGGTAAGAAACAATATGCATATGATAACCTAATACTACAGTTTTTACTTACCAAAATCATATGAGCATAGGCTAGGAAACATTTTTTTTCCCTCAATGTCCTGCTGAAATTGGGGTGCGTCCTATGCAGACATGCGTCTTATAAGCCATCAAATACGGTATGTATAGCTGGTCTGATTGTGTTGAGATGTCTGTGCCTCTGTGTGATGTCTTGGTGGGCGTACCGCTCTGTGTGTTTGGCATTGAAATCTCCTCCCAGAAGTATATCTGGGAGGGTATTCAACGCCTGCAGTCTAATTGTGAAGTTTGCTGGTAAACCCGGTGAATATTCTGGAGGGATGTATGTGTTGATGATTGTGATTTGTTTATTGTGCCCTATTTTGATATTAAATGCTTGTAGTTCTGTATGTCTGTCTACTTGTGTTAGTGTTCTGATGTGCTGTGCTTTTTCAATGTAGGATATGTTATGGTGTATGTATGTGATGAGGCCTCCGCCATCACCATGTTGTCTGTCTTGTCTGATGGCTGTTTAATTTGCTATGTTGGGTGTTTTATGTGTGTGTTTCAGTTTTGTTTCTTGAATGATGGCTATCTGGATCTTTTGTTTGTGCATGAAATGTTTTAGTTCAATGTGTTTGTTGCGAATGCCGTCAATGTTTAATTGTAAGATGTTTATGTTGCGGCGATTATGTCTAAGTGTGTGAGTGCGTGTATTTAGTGGTGCATTTCTGTGGGCGTTAGGTGAGTGTGTGCTATGGGGTGTTGGGGTTTGTGGGGATGTTTGATTTGTAGGAATGGGTGATGGTGTTCTGGGATTGGAGGAAAGTGTGGTAGATGTGGGAGATGATCTGTGTGGTGTTGGTTGGTTGGTGTTTTGTTGGATAGGAAGTGCTTGTTGTGTATTGTTATTGTTTGTTTGTGTGTGTGTGTTACGGCATATGATGCACTTCCAATGTACATTGTAGTCTTTTAGTGTTCTCAGTGTGGTGCACCGAAGGTGTACCCACCCACCACATAAGTTGCAGTGGACTGATCCACCCCGGCGCGAGCTGTGACTCGTGTGCTGCAGATGGGACATGTGTAGGGGCCTGGGTTTAATTCTTATGTCACCGGCTAGGATTAATTGTAGGGATATAGTAGCCGGATTACCATATCCCTTCAGAGAAAAACTGGAGATCCAGCTGCGCGGCGCCACCCCGGGTGCGGTACCCTGCGGAGCATTGGGGAGCCACTCCTCCTCTTCTCCCCCTCCCTTGTCTTCGCAGTGGGGTTGTATTGTGGACGTTTGATCCAGGCGGCTGTCGTTCCACCGCCATCTGGAGAGGTCCCACGACGATGACGCGTCCACTCCGAACCTGTTTTATCAGTTAAGGAAGATACTGCTTCTGCACATCCCCTGGAAGTTACTGCTTCTTCCTTACTTCCCCTATGTTGCCAGGCTTGCACTCAGAGCAGTCATGCTCAACTCTGGATTGACACCACCTGTGATTCTTTCCTCCTGATATAATGTGTAATGATTTGGGATTTCTTACTTTATGACACTACTTACTCTGGTATCAGTATCTTTGAAAGGGGTACAAATTCCTTCCCATAGCACTGGTCAACTACAGGATTATTATCTTTTCTTCTGAATCATTGTCCTTAGATCTAATCCAGGACACCAGTCTTCCAGCGATGTGTGAGACCTGGGCAACCCTTTACTAGGCATAGTGAGGTATGTGTTGCGCCTTCCGTTTTGTTTGATTACTGTCGAAACTTCGACAAGAGAGATTGTACTTTTCCGCAAGTTGTGGTATAGTTTTATGTATTCTTTCCAAATTTACGTAAAGTGGAAATGCATGTTATGTAGAAGAAAGATATTATGTTTTGTTGTGTTTGCATTTAGTGTGAAAAGCATTGTGTTTGGCTGTTTCGTGTATTTAATTGTAAGTATACGTGTAATAGTGCTTCAGTGCCGTTCATTGGCTGTTTGTTGGTAAGGTGGTTAGTTGAAAGCTTGATGTTGGTCGGCGATGGTCGTTAAGTCAGTCTCGACACAGCTTTGGTGCAGCGTAGTTCTATCTAGCAGGGGCTCAAGAAAGGGGAATGTAGCCATAGTTGTTGGTGCCTTCAAGTCCACTTAAGTATTCCTTTTCATCTTAAAAGTTCATTTAGGGAGATTTCCTTTAGGAGATATGCATATCTAAATGTAAGGAAAATTTCTTGGAGTGTGCTTTGGATGAGGGTTACAAAGTAGAGATTGTGCTCAAGCCAGTCCCATCCTCAATTCAGGCTAGGAATATTGAATGTGCCACTTGAACTAACAGTAAGTTTAGATCGTTTATGTCTTAGATTAATATACACAACACAATGCATTGTTTTAAGTGCAATTTGGAATATGAGTAAATAAACCTGGGAGTCGTAGTGTAAGACTTAAGCTACGATTAGGTTAGTACGTTTCGAACATATGATTTGAAATGCTCTACTTGTTCTGAATTAGTCGGAACAGCTACAGTTATCTGTTCCAGGTATCCAGAATAGGAGTGATACTGTATACAAATCTCTCTCTTTCTCCTTAGGTGCACCCTAAGGTCCTTGATCTCATCTCCTAGGCTTTTGTCTTGGTGGCTGTAGTAGTTGCGTAGCTATCTCAGCTTTACTCATAGCTGAGCTTAGGGAGGTGAAGTAAATGTGACTGGTACTTTCCCTTCCTGATTGTCAGCTGTAACTCCTGTCCATGCTCGTTTGGCTAGATGCATGTAAGTTAAACAACAAAGTACCTATTTGAAAGCTACAGTTTGATAATATTCCTTACATCCTCCTTAAACACAGGGAGAGGCTGGGTACAAAGGTTTGATAATAATTGCTATCTACCAGCCTAGATTTCACATTCTTTAGAGGGGAAAGAAAGGGTTCCTCTAGTGCTTTTCTTATGCTCTATGTCATGTATTGGTAGTTACAGGTATCAGCCTTCCATCATTCATGCACATGTTTAAGAAACATATTTCTGGGTGTGGTGGATGGTCTGATCAGCCTTTCTTCGGTGTGTAATTACACTGTTATTAGTTTCACTCGCTCCGCAGCTAAAATTTTGAAATTCGCAGGTCGCGCTATTTTGTTATGGTTAGGTGACTAGCCCTGCCTGCTTTCGGGGAAAGAGAGGAACAACTAGCAAATGGGCTGCAATGTAGTAGTTGGAACAGTCCAGAGCATTTCTCTTCCGTTCCTCTGACAGCAGAAAGTCAGAATGTGACTTCTAAGCGCTCACCGTCTTGCAAATGCTCAGCTTCATGTAGTTTCTTCTCCTGAGCGTCCTCCAGTGGCAGAGTCTGCCTTGGCTCCCGAATGCCCTGTAGTAACGGAAGCCCCAGTTGTTATTGAATGCCAGACATCACCTGAGCACCTGAAGGCATATAAGCGCCCAGGCTTTCTTCAGTTTCTGAGTACCTGTCTTCTCTTAAGCATCATAATGCACCCGAGTGCTGTTGTTGACTGAATGCTCTGCGTCTTCCGGAGGACCAGCTGTTATGAAGTGCCCATTGGCGCCTGCGTTCAGCTGAGCACCTTTCTACTGCTGTTGATGCTTCTCTTGCTTCTGTGTATGTTGGAATACAAGCAGTCATTGGTGATTCTCCTGTTCCTCATTCTAACCTGCTTCAGCCTTGGGTTAGTATGCAGTTGCCTTCTACAGTGGACCCTATCCAGAGGAAGCTAGACAGCATTTTGAGCCCGCTGAAAAAGGCTCCTTTGGCTCCCCAGTCCATGGATTTGGCCTTGTCGCATGTGTCTTCTGACAATGAAGATGATGTACTTGTAAAGGACACTCATCCTTCCGCTTACACGTTGCTAAGGTACCTGTTAGGTACCTTTCCGAGTTTCTTGTCTCCTGCAGCTCCTTGCTGCTTCCTCTTCCCTGATGGAGGCGCAGTTGTCGGACTCTTCTAAGCTGTTGAAGTTAGTGCTTTCTTGCTTTCTTCTTCAGTGAAGAAAGCCTTGAGTGATATCGATGGATGGCTTTCAGAGAAGAGGAAGCAAGGTCATGCCATCTTTAATTTTCCTCCATCTTGGGTGACCAAGAGGAGACACCTTTCATATGCCACAGGGGAAGCTCCCTCCCTGGGAGTCTCTGCCTCCTCCCGATTCTTCACCAAGTCTGCCTTTTCTTCAGTGAAGATCATGTTTAGTTCTTCAGAACTTTCTCACCTTCTCAAAAATCTTTAAAAATTTTTTGAGGTGCTCAGTTTTATGGACTGGGCTGTGGGCTCTCTAGCCTGTAAGATTAAAGACTGTGCGACTGTACCTGAAGATAGTTCCTCTGACTGGTTGGGGGTGCAGTCATGCATAAATAAAGGGATCATAGATGGTTCTCAGGAGTTGGCTTCCCTTTACACTGTACTATGGGTGTTCTTAAAAAGGAGGAGCTGTGGTGTTTGTAAACCTCTAAGGGAGTAACTCCTGCTTAAAAGTCTGCTCTTTTGTTTTCCCCTCTAGACCATCTTCATTTATTTCCTCAGTCGACTGTGCTAGAGATTTTGTCTTACCTGCAGAAGAGGAGCATGCAGGATCTTCTCACGCAGTCTTCTAGGCACCCTAAGGTGATGTTGACGCTTCCCCCCAGGATTGTTTCCCCTTGGCAGTTACATCCCTTTCGGGGTAACAAAGATTGTATTCTAGATCTCGTTCTGGTAACAGATTTGTATCAAGAGCCATCAAGAAGTCATCCACCCAAACGTCCTCTTGCAAGTGAGAACATTCCCCTCCGAACACCAGTAGGAGCCAGAATCCTCTTCTGGGAGAGATGGAGAGAGAAAGGGCCGAGCCTTGGATTGTCAAGTGTTCTCAAGGAAGGATACACTGTTCCATTCCCAGAAAAGCCTCCTTTAGTCAGCTCGCCAGTAACAGTGACGGCATAATCTGAAGGCTCTTGATGAGGAACCATCCAGATTCCAGACCTAGGCTCCCCACAGTGGTGCTTTCCTTGTCTTCTAAGAAGGCACTCGAGGAGATTGCAGTTTGGTTTTCTGCTAAGAGGAAGCAAGGTAAGGTTTCCTTCATCTTTCCTCCCTTGTGCTTTATCCGCAGGAGGTTACTTTCCTACACCACCAGGGAAGATTCTTCTTCCCAATGTTTGGAGTTTTTGTTGGCAAAAATTGTTTTCTTCGGCAGAACTTGACCTCCTTGTCAAAGACCATTTTTGAGTTGTTTGAAGCTCTGTTTCTTGGGCTGGATGGTGAGAGCACTAGCCAAGAAGATTGAAGATTGCATGACTTAGTTGGAAACTTGGACTGGCTAGGAGACTTTTCTCATGCAGACAAGACCATCAGCGATGGCTCTCTTGAACTTCCAGCTCTTTTCTCTATGAGGATTTTGAAGAAGAAAGAAATTTTGGTGCTCCCGTTCCACTAAAGGAGTCACGCAGGCCCAGAAGTTGGACCTCCAATAGAAGTCAAATTGGGATCTTCTGGCGCACTCTTCCAAATGCCCCAAGGATTTGTCTGCATTTGTTCCTAAGACGGTCTCTCCTCTCCAGCAACATCCCTTTTGTGGGAGTAAGCCCCAGTCCAGTCTAGGACCTGCTCCAATGTTCGCTTATTGGCCAGAACTATCAAGAGGGGCGGCTCAAGTCTTTAATCAAGAAATGAGGATGTCATTGTTGTCAGTGTCTCTTCTTTTGCAAAGTCTGTTTTCGGTTTTGTTTGTGTAATTTTGTCTACTGTGTTGGCGACCGATCTCCCAGCAACCGAGGATCATAGTGAGTATTGTCCTGTTCCTGTGTGTATTGTTTTTGTGTTTTTAAATCCCGCCAATATTTATTATAGAGGATGAATAAATTTGTTTGTATCCAACGTTTTCGAGAGAGAGAGTCTGCATTTGTGAGAGTCTTCTTTTTCAGTTTTGGGGAAGTCTTGAGTACTCCAACCTTGAAAGTGGACGATTCGTGTGGTTTTTTTGTTCTGGATACCAATGGGTGCATTGTCTCTTCCTTTTTGTTCGTTGTTGGTGGAGGGTCTGTTCTCAGTTTTGTTTTGTGGTTTTGTGTTTTGTGATTCGCGACCGTGGACCTTTCTCCATCTCCAGCAACCGAAGATCAGGGTGAGTGTTGTTGTTTGTGGGTCCACAAAAACAATACACAACACAGATACACTGAACATATAACCACATACAATACTCACTATGATCCTCGGTTGCTGGGAGATGGATGACTGTCCACGGTCAACACAGTAGACAAAATTACACAAACAAAACCGAAAACAGACTTTCAACCAAAAAAACGAGCAAAAAGGAAGAGACACATGAAACAATGACATCCAACGGAAAACACACGACTCCATACAATAATCCACCATCAATGTCCTTTCAAACTCAGCTGGTCAAAACCGTCTTTTGCACAGACAGACAGCACCGTTTTCATCCCTCTTCCAACAACCAGAGAAGCACCACACTAACGGGTTGGGAAATGCTAAATACAAACAAATTTATTCATCCCTCTATACTCCCGTGCTCAAGTGTCTTCTTGAGTTTTGAGAGAAGTGGAGTACCAGAGGGATAGAACAATGGATTGTCAAGGTTCTGAGGGAGGGCTACTCCATTCTGTTCATGGAGAGCCCCCCCTTTGGTCCCTTCTCCCATCATTTTGACAGCCTACTCAAGAGCTTGGAAAAACTTTTGGCCCTTTTGGAGGTGGTCTCTGTCCTTTGAAATAGAGCCACAGAAGTCGAGGACATCAACTCAGTGGGCTTATACTATCATCTGTTTGTGGCCCCCAGATCATTGGGGTTTGCAGACCAGTCCTCAGCGTAAGCGCCCTCATCCTCTTCATCCGACAGATGAAGTTCAGTTGGAGGCGAACCATTCAGTGCGTCCATCCATTCACCAGGGTGATTGGATGATAACCTTGGATATGCTGGATGCATGCTTCCACTTCCCCATCCATCTGGACTACAGGAAGTATCAAAGATTCGTCTTCCAGGACACTCCCTCAGGCACCCCATGTCAGCATCTAAACGCCTGTCTCCTCTCGGAGTGCCAGCGCCACCCAAGCTCCCGGCACCACCTGAGCGCCTGGTGCCAGCTCCCAGCAGCTAAATCTTCCAGTTCGGGCTCTTTGCTTCGGCCTCTGTACGGTGCCTCAATGTTCACTCGAGTCCTTGCTCCTATAGCTAAATGTCTTCATTTAATAGGCATAAATGTCAGTCTATATCTGGACGACTTGCCTCTTCAATCCCCTTCGAGGAAAATGTGCAAGACGACTTGAACATCTCCTCCCTCAGGAACTGGGAAATATCATCTACCTTCATAAGTCCCTGTTTCAAGAGTTCCTCTGTTTGGGGACGAGTCTCAACTCTTGGAAATTTTGGGCTTTTCTGTCTGCCAAGAGAATCACCAGCTGCCTTCAGATGGTCCTCAAGTTTCCAGCCCCTTTGTCTTGCTCGGCCCATCAGTGGATGAACCTACTGGTGACTGTTATTCGTCAATTTGGGCAAACTTCTCATGAGAGTTTTGCAATTCTTCCTCAAGGCCAACTGGGACAGGGAAACACAGCGTTTCCCATCAACCCGAAGATCAAGTCGGACCGACATAGTGGCAGTCCGAATAAAGACTTTCAGAAGGAAAGCCCTTCATACACTGAGCCCAGACCTATACTGCCACTCAGACTCCTCGGTTCTAGGTTGGGGAGTCGTCCTGGGGAACCGGGAAGTTTCTGGGACATAGTCGGCGGAAGAACAGAACCTTCACATTAACATCAGAGAGCTGAAAGCATTTCACTTAGGGCTTCAGTGCTTCTCGACCCTAGTTCACAACAAGACTGTGGTACAGTAGTCCATTCAGACAATACCACAGCCTTAATGTACATATGAAAAGCAAGGTGGCACTCAGTCATTTTCTCTTTGGACAGATCAAATCGAGTGAGTCTTGTCACACAATTCATTCAGGGCAAACTAAATATTCTCGCGAACGAGCTGAGCTGTCGAAAAGTACGTCCTTCCCACCGAGTGGACACTATGGGGCAGGCCAACATTGGACCTGTTCGCCACCTCAAGGAACAATCGCCTTCCTCTCTTCCGTTCTCAGGCCCTGGACCCTCTAGCATGGGCAACAGATGCCATACTGCAAGATTGGTCCTACTTGGACCACTATGCCTTTCCTCCCTCCAAGTCTTGGGCTCATCGCAACGTTATGACGACACTCATAGCCCCGTTCTGGCCCATGAAAGAATGGTTCCAGGACCTGCTATAGTTATGGGTGGACTTTCCAAGACTCCTTCCCCTAAAAACTGTGTCAACTCAATTTTAGAGACACCAACGGGTTGTCCGCACTTCCCTGACAGGCTTCAGACTGTCTGGAAGCTTGTCAGAGCGTAAGGGTTTTCAAGACTCGCTGCAGAGGCTATTGCAAGATGCAGGCGTCAATTTCCTAGCTGCATCTTCCAGGCTATGTGGGCGATTTTCTGAAGCTGGTGTCTCAGACTGAATGTCTTTTTTCCGAGACATCTGTAACCCAAATAGTGGATTTCCTTCTTTATCTGAGGAGATCTAAGAATCTCTTGTTCTCCACCATTCAGGGGTATTGAGCTGTGTTTAGCTCAGTGTTTAAATACAGCAGTCCTGAATCTTGCATCAATCCCAGATCTTAACGACCGCTTCAAGTCCTTTGATACGTTTAAGCAAAGAAATGAAGATCCGGTCTCCTGGAACCTGGACGTAGTGTCGAAGTGGCTGACAGGTCCCTCTTTTGAACCTCTTCATTCCTCTTCTCAGAGAAACCTTACTTGGAAGACTCTTCCTCGTGGCCTTGGCTACTGCTAACATGTTAGCGAGTTCCAAGCCATCGATAAAGGGTAGGTTTTTTGTTTTCACAAGATGTTCACTTTGCTACTGTACCCGTGGTTTTTAGCCAAGAATGAGGACTCTTCCAAGCCCTGGCCCCGTTCTTACTCCATTAAGACCTTAATGTTTAAGAGGTATGAAAGAAACGAGCAGGATAAGGTTACTGCTGCTTTACTGAGGACACAGGCGGTTTATATAGCGGCGGACTGACATCACGCCGAGGAATAAAATGAGAACTAGGGTGACCTGAGGTCAATAACGTTTGACAATAAATACAATTAACAAACACACTTTGAGTTACACACATGAGCAATAACAGAGTTGAATACATTCTGATATCTGAGAAAAAGAAACACACAACATACAAGTTGGTAGCAGGTAAATATTTACATAAATCAATTTAAATGATTGGGTATGTCTGAATTTGCGTGACCCGTTATCCTAGGAGTGGCGATCCTAGGAGAGGCAAAGAAAACGGGTCGCCACCACAGAAAACCCACTTAGCGGGGACTTTACAAATGTATGCTTTGGCTCTGAGGAAGAAGAGAGAGTTCTTTGTCCTGCTAGGGCCTTAAGGTATTTCCTGAGCAGGACCGAGAAGATCAAAGGACCATCCAATAACCTCTGGTGCTCTGTCAAGAACCCTTCTTGCCCTGACTAAGAATGCATTGTCCTTCTTCGTCTAAGATTTAATTTCCGAGGTGCACTCTCAGATTCAGGAGGACATTTTGCCTACTTTTAAAGTGAAAGCTCTTGACATCAGGGCAGTCTCTACCTACTGTATTAGCTTTCAGGCACATACAGTATGTCCCTCACTTACATTCTGCAGTCGGCCTACTGGAAGTGCAAACCGATCTTTTGTGTCTCACTACTTGAAAGAAGTTGAAACAGTGTTTGAAAATTGCAGTACCTTGCATGGTACTAGGAGAGAAAGCACAGGAATCTCTATTTTTCTCATACTATCTCTTCGCCTTGAAGTAAGTTGTCGAATTTTCTGGAGCTAGGGGTACAATGTACGTACCTGGAGTTGTGGTATTTTCAGTGTAGGTGAAAGCGTTGTCTGGTTATTTTTTATATTGGTACAGTGCCCAGGCCAAGGGCACTTGCGTATGCTTTGCCAGCGATTGGGTCTATCCTCCGCTGCAAAACTCCCACTTAAGTAGAGGTGACCTACTGCTCAACTGCCATGCCACTACAGGGTAAGATGAGCACCAACCAGAGGCAGTATTCACCTGTAGTAAATCTCTTAAAACATAAGGAAACGACAAGCATTTTTCTATTTTAAAGTCATTATCATGCCTTAATGTTCTGGAATAGAATATGTCCATATATCCCACCCCTTTCAGTGTGAGATTCAGCTATGCAATTACTTGGTAAGTTACTTACAAGAAAATTATATTTTCATAATACAATTAAGTTTCATATATACTTACAGGCAATTACAGAATCAGAGCCCACCCTCCTCCCCTCTCATGGACACAAAGGCACAAACAGAATGAGGTTTTCTGCTAAGTTGTTTCCAGTACTCCCGTTAGTGGGCGGGCTTGTCACCTACACTAAACCATCGAAGTGCCACAGCGATTTTTTAAATAAAGGCTGCTGCACAAGTTAGAATCTATAGCTATGTAATTACTTGGTAAGTATATATGAAACTTAATTTTATGAAAATATAATTTTTTTTCTTCCAGTGGCTTTTTTTTTGTAAGGAAATAAATGCTGACATTTAAAGGTAATTTGTAAGTATCATTCACAATGACTTAATTTTATATTTGTTGAGTGACTAGTAAAATTCTAATTACAGTATACAGGTATTGTATAAATTGGCCCCTCTTACATGGGTTACAAAAGTAGTGAAGTTGTATACAGTATCAGGAAGTATTTGGAGAAATTTAATATTCAACAGCACAGTAGGCATTACCTAAGGTTCTTTGCATTGCCTGTAGCTGCAACCCATTTTATTCCTGTTACTGTACCTTTGTTCATATTCTCTTTCATCTTCCTTTCCACCCTCTCCTAACAGCAATTTCAGAGTGCAAGTGTGAGGTTTCCTCCTATTCCACTCATAAAACCTTGTTACTCTCAATTTCCCTTTCCATGCTGAATTACCTCATAAATCCCAGCACTTGGCCTTTGGGTTAAAGTTTATATTCTATTCCATAAGTGGCTCATTTAGCCGTAAATGGAAAGCGATGGTTCTATTTTGTTAAACTTAATTATGATGATTGTATTGTGCTAAGTTATTTTAGATAGACAAATGTAATGAACATCGCAACCGCTAATGTACTCTTATTGTTGAAATAATTGCTTAGGTACTTTAAGTCTTCTCCTTCATCCTTATGAACTGACTGTGTTGGCCAACAATGTATACTGTAACTTTGAAAGTGATTCACATAAACACCCAGCAATTTAAGGAAAATGGACTGAATTTATTTTCATTCATTTTTGTTTCTCCGTACATCATAATAGTCTAGTATTTGCTATTATCCATCTCTGTCTAACATAGCCAATGAACTTTTAAAGTACTGTACTGTATATATTCACTAATTTAAGATAAATTTACTGAAATTTTTTTAAAAATACTGTATATTGCGTGAAAAATGGTTGCATAATTTATGCTAAATAAATTGAAAGGTTAGGCAGAAGCTTTGGGGGATACTAGTCTATCGTAAGGGTAGAACACCACCCTTAATTCCACCACTATTTTTTTTTTTACCCCTTTGGATCTGTTAGTGCTGATGGGAGAAAGAAGACCGACTCGTAATTATTGCTAAGGCATGGAGCGATTTTAAGATTTGTTAATGCCTCTTTATTAAAGTGAGTGTGATTTAGATTACTGTACTGTATACCTATTGAAGAGTACAGTTTTCTTAATTAACAAGAATTAAAGAAATTTTATGGCTTACTGTGCAATAGGAAATAAACTGAGTCTGTTTCTTCACTTAGGAATGCAATTTCGTTTTTAAGCATCTAACAGTAATGCCGGTCAGTAAACTGCTTATCAGGTAAAGATTTCTAGTTCTATATTCAAGTAAAGCCAATTATATGAGTCAAGTAAGCACAAATTCGTGTTTTATTTTTTTTAAATATAAAAGTTTAGGAAAACTGAAAACTTGTGACTTGTATGGGCTTGTAAACTTTTCCTGACAAATTGTTTCTTAGTAGGTTTGTGGATGAGTTTCTATTTAATACTGTTTAGTTTTAAGGCATTAATACCATAATTATGTAAGTTTTTGAGAAATTAATTGTTTAGACCGATTGCATCAAATTCATACACAAGGTAGTTTTCATGTTTTTGTCAGAGTATGCAATACACACACTGTCACTTCTGCAGTTTCAGAGGTTCCAGCAATTGGGAAAACAGGCTGTATTTGTTTATTATATTGTTGTCTCAGATTTCAGTTACAGGTTACAAGATTTGACAGCATTTGTTAGGAATAGTAATCATTGAGTCAGCTGACCTGTTTTACTGGCAAGAGTTTAACTGGAAAAATTAAGAGACTTTAGACAAAATAGTACTAAGATTGAACTCATTTCAAATGTTAATCTTTTTGTAAAAAAAGAGTAGCTTAATGAACATGTAATTGATTCTGATGAGAAACTTTTTACATCAGAATTACTTTTTATGAATTCCTCCTAGTTGGTATTGATTGAAGTGCCCTAGGAATATATAAAAGTAGACTTTTACTTTGATGTTGTGGGTGTGTAAAGAGTTCTGATAGTTTAAAATTTTTATTGTAATTTCTCCAAGGTTACATGTGCATACTGGGAATATAAAAATGTAAGTTTAAAATTTTTATTGTAATTTCTCTAAGGTTACATGTGCATACTGGGAATATAAAAATGTAAGATTTTGTATAAGTAACTTACCAAGTAACTACATAGCCATTTGTTTCACTTAACCGCGGCAGTTCTAAATTTGAAATTCACGGTAACATGCTATTGTTTTCGTGTAGGTAACTAGACGCCCCCTTCAACTACCAGGGAAGAATAGGTACAAAACTACTGTATTGAAGAGCCCAATTTGTTTCTGCTAGTCAACAACTGTACACGGTTGTTTGAGCAGCTCCGATTTGAATTTTGCTGGATGGTTGTATCTTTCGCCTTCGGTGAAGTATTCGTGTTGGTAGCGTGCTATTTATTAGCTCAGCTAGTTTATTATTCAGACTTGTGACTTACATAGTCAGATTCTAGCATGTTTAGTATTAGGTATTGCAGCAAAGGTTGTAATACTAGACTTACTTCTGCTAAGTATGACTCGCACACTTTGTGTTGCCAATTTAGAGGGAAAATTTGCTCGTTTGAACTTAAATGTAGTGAATGCAAAGACTGGGATCAGGGTATTGTAAATGGAAAGTTTTGGAAGCACATCTAGATGGACTCCAAAGAGACAGACAGAGAAGTGCAGTTGCTAGAGCCAAGGATAAAGGTTTAGCTAGTCAGGTTTCTACTCCAAAATCGGATATTGCTTCTCAACCTGTGCCTTCTACACCTCTACCTGTGTTCTCCCCGATCACCAGCCCTTTGCCTTTTCTTCAAACTCCGTTACCTAGCTCCCATTCTTCTGAACCCGATGCCATCACCAGCCTGGAAGCTAGAATTGACCAAAAGTTTGGTCTGCTTGTTAATACCATAGCCCAAATCGGGTCTAAGGTTAAGGCCCTTATGGATCAGGTAAGCGTAATTAGTGTTGGTGCAAGTGCAGTGCAAGTGGAGGGGGTGACTACTCATCCCACCAATGCTTCTAGACAAAGATCAATGTTAGACTCCCCCAAACCTGGGAGGAAGCAAACCGAAAGTCCAAGGGAGGTCAGCGAGATTTTACCTATGGGTAGTTGCCACCTCAACCGGGCCATTGGAAAGGCGTTCATATGGAAGTGCATGCTCTGTCGTCCAGTGATTTGGACACTAGTGCGGATGGGGGCATAAACGTTTTTCAGAAGTGTCAAGGCCATTGAAGAGGCATGCTCCTTCCAGGCTCCCAAGTAAGATTCCTGGGGAACAAGAACACAGTCCTCTTCCCTCCTGCAGTTTTGGGTTAATCCTGAATGGGGTGTGCATAACACTTTGGTGACGGAGAGCCAGTCTTTGACATGGCATTCTTCATCCAAGTTGTCCGAGCACCCAGTGTCTGAATGTGCAGTGTCAAAAGTGTTCTGTGTCCAAACACCAACTGTCCGAACGTCAAACTTCCAGTCCCGATCGACTTGTGAATGGTGGTGAACCAGTCTTTGACATGGCATTCCTCATCCAAGTTGTCCAAGTGTCCAGCGTGTGAGCACCTGGCTTCCGAACGTGTTGTGTCCGACCATTCTGTGTTGAAGCGCCCACCTTTCAAATGCCCAATGTCCGAGCGTATGGTGTTGGATCACCCAGTGTCCAAGGGATTGGGTTATGAGTGCCCAGTGTCTGTACACCCAGTTTCGGGGCACCATGTGCCAGAATTCTCGCCTTCAGTACACTCGGTGCCAGAAGCTAAATGTTTGGCGCCGATGCCTGCCGTCACGGATACTTCAATGGGACCTATCCAGTGGCAGTTGGACATCATCCTTGGACTTTTACAAAAGCAACCTGCTGCTACACAGTAACAGGCGGACTTAACTCCTTCTATGAAGAAGCTGTTGATAAAGAACATCCTACGTCAGCGTATTCAGCACTCATGAGGTACTTTCTTCTCTCTAAGGGCCCTGTCATCACCTGGTTTGGCCTTCATGATGAGACAGCCAGTGGAGGTCTTCAGACTACCAAAGATGGTCCTCTCCTCATCCTCTAGTAAGGCATTAGTAGGCACTGGCAGTTGGTTAACAGGAAAGAAGGGGCTTGGTAAAGCGGTTTTCAGAGCACCTCCCTCCCGTCTGTCGCCAAGGAGGAGCTCGTCCTACTCCACTGGGGAAGCGCCTTCGCTGGGAGTTTCTGCCTCCTCCCAGGGGGACTTCTCCAGCCTTGTGGACACAATTGGGAGATTGGCTTTTAACTCCACTGACAGATTCGAAGGGCCTAGGACGAGGGTGGTTGTCGTTTTGAAGAGGTTTCTGCTTTAGGCTGGGTGGTAAACTGGTAAGGCTCACAAGCTTGGACAATACTTACAGTGTAAGAGTTGATTCCTGGCCAGTAAACAGTCTGTTGTGCCTGTCACTTTGTGGCCTCTATCCCTCTGTGACTGTCATGGATGTGATAGAGTGTGGGGGCGAAGGATGGCAGGAACTACAATCCTTTCTCCACAAAGTACGAATTCAGTCTCAACTGAGAGGCTGTCCCGTAGTTTCCAGAATGGGAGCACGAATTATGTAAGTTGTAATGATTGTAATGATTGGAGGTCCAGGGAAATCCTGGGACCAAGAAAGAGATGGAAGGACTGTGTGATGGAGACCTGCGTGAGAAGGGAATTGATGAGGCACAGATGAAATAGATGGAGACGGTCATCCTCCCTTGCTGAAGAAGAAGTAAGATCTTGAAATTGGGAGCACGCAGTAAGACAGATGTACAGCATCCTGGGGTGAAGATGTTGATACAGTCAGCATCCTGGGGTGAAGTGTCGTCTCTTGAGCTGCTACATGAGCAGTGTATGTCCCAGCCTCAACACCGTCTGTTTCGTCCTGTGGTGTGAGGTGAACAGATATGGACAGGGATTATTACCGCATCAAGAGAATGGTTGAGAATTGGCACCAGTGGGCAGTGGTCTGTTATCAGTGTAGGTGGTGATAGGTACAATTTGCATTTGGACGTAGCCCAGGTTATGACTAACCTCTCAAACTCATTTATGTCGTCTGCGAGGAAATAAGTCGCACTGTACTAAGTGGGGTCTTCCATTGCCGTGGTCCTGTCAGTGATCCTGTTGTAAGGGCATATCTTAGTCCATTGAGTCGAGAAGCGTCGGTCAGTAGTATCAGTAATAACTGGGAGAACTGGTGGGCTAGCCAGGGCAGTCTTCACTCAGTGAAATGCTCCGTCTTGATCTGCAGTCCATACAAACGCATGCTTGGGGCTCATAAGGGGTTCAAGAGGCTGAACTGCATTAGCTATTTCAGGCGTAAAGTCAGCCAATTGGTTCACTAACCCCAAGAAAGAACGAAGATCCGTCAAGTTCATTGGTATAAGGAAGTCCCAGATTGCTGATACTTGTCGGGTTCCATTGAAATGCCGTCTTTGGAGATCCAGAATCCACAGAAGGTAACGCTGGAGGCAGCAACCAAAAACCTGTCCTTGTTAAGTGTGAAGCCAAACTTGCAGCAGCTTGTCAACATCTCACGGATTTGGCGTAGATGGTTGGGGAAGTCCTCATCGAACAGCAGGATGATGCTGACTACCTTGACACCTTGCAAAGCCTAGTCTCCTTGAAGGCAGTAGGTGTCTCCTGTGGCTGCAGATTCCATTAGACCTCTGCAATGCGGGAATTGGCCATAGGGTGTGATGAATGTGGTTAACTTTTGATCCTCCTTTGCAAGTTGCATTTGCCAGTACCCATGTATGGCATATGCAGTGATGAACTTTGCCTTTGGAGCAATGCTGTGGACTCTTTGACAGTGGTGAAGGTGACAGGTGGGCAGGGCATTTTACTTGGCTCTTGAGGTACATGAGGTCAACAGTGATTCGAACGCCTTTGTACTTGGGTACTACAACAAGCGGGTGACACTAGTCTGAGGGTTCGTCCCCTGCGGGCTTAATGATACCCTGAGCTACCATGAACTCGAGCTCTGCCCTGACTTGTTCCCAGAAGGCATGTGGTATCTGGCAAGGTGCATTGATGGTGGGAGGTACAGCATATTCCTTAAGATGGATTCGCATTGGTGGTCCTTCCATCAGCTTGAGTGGGGCTTTCTACTGTTCTTCCTTGGATAATCAGCATGTCCTTGAACTCTTGTAGAAAAAAGTCAGTGTCTTCGGCAGGCAATGTGGTGGCATGAAGAGGCATTTCTGAACACCTACTTGACATGGGTAACATCCAGAATAGGTCTGGGAAACTGGCGGAGTAATTGCCAACTCTTTGCAGTGGCTATATGACAGCAGTGGTGTTCGGACACCTCCATGGACTTGGATCCTTGCTGAACAGGATCTCTTAACTAAGGTGAGAGTGGCTGTGAAGGATCATAAGGCAGATGTCATCATAGAGCCATCTGCTGTGAGAACATCGGGGTAACTGGTGGAGATTGTAATGGGCTCCTACGAATGCACAGATGGTAAAGATGCTGAGGGCCCATACCTTAACAGATGTTGGCACTTGTGTCTGGCAACGTCCGAATCCTGGATGTGATGTCACCATATGAGAGGGAAATTGAGATTGGCTGCAGTGTCTTGATACAAGAGGGTCTTCTCATCTGGTGACATCTGGAGAGGGTGGTGTAGGCTTGGCACTGGAAGTGGCACCCTGTTTGGCATCCCTTGTCGTAATGTTCCTGTCGGTTGCAGTGGCGGCAATGGGCCTGTCTGGCAGGGCACCTCTGTGCCTTGGCCCAGTGTCCCTTGTGGCACAGTTGCTGCAGGTGCTGTCTGCTGCTGGACACTTCTCTGTGGATCTGTGCATGCAGTTGCATGACTGGTATGAAACACAGCTGAGGGCAAAGCACAAACTGCAGAAGTGGCCTTTCTGGTGGCCTCATAGGTGCGACACGTTTTATTGATAACATCCTTTAGAGAGGCGTTGGTGTCGAGGGCTTTGAGTTTCTCAGTCAGTTCCTCATCCCTGACTCCCATGATGATGATCATTTTCATCTGGGTTTGCTCACAAACTGAAGCCCTACTGAGACAGACATCTACTTCCTCTGCAGTGTTCTTGATTAAGCCTTATGTAAAAGTCTGAAAAAGACTAAATGTTTGCAGGTGAGCAGTCCCTACGATGTAGATTCTCGTTGCGAAGGCTCTTGATGTGTTCTTGAAGGGCATCCACAACTTTGTTGACACTTAATCCGGTGTCTGGAGGTATGTCTAGGGTGTTCTCAAGCATCCTTTGTCTCTCCAAGGCAAGACACATCCTCATTGGATTAATTGTTGTTTCTCTCTGGATAACTAAGGCAGATCCACCATGATTGAATAATTGTCCCATTGACGTCACCATTCCTGAAAAAATTTAAAAGTTGCATCTAGGTGAAGTTGGGGTGGGTTCTAGGCAATTGCTTTCTGGGAGCGGGTATTGATGTGGTTGCTGCACCCTCTGGTGGTGAGGTAGGAGCTGCAGGTGTTGGAGGGGGAGCACTGGGACTTCAGGACTGTGGCTGCTTGCATTACAAAGGGGGGGGGGGGCCTAGCATTTGCAGAAAGGCACTGCAGTGGTCTGCTCCCTGTTGCCTAAGAATTTCGTCCTCCTCTCTCTTGTTGGTCTCTTAATTCTTTGTGGTTTCTTTGTCTCTGTTCTTTTTGTCTCCTCCTTTCCTCCTCTTGTATGATCCTGGTGTGATCCTCGATCTGTGATTTCTCCAGGTATTGTAAGAGCGAAAGAAAATCACTTGATTGGGTTATTTTGTCTGGGGATGGAGAGCAGGTGGGGACTGTAGAAGGTAGACAGGTTCTTGTGAACGCTGGGTGATTGGGGACTGTAGAAGGTAGACAGGTTCTTGTGAACGCTGGGTGAGTGGGGTGTCATCATGTTCATAATGAGCAACGTGGAGAATCCATTGTGAATAATGTTCTGTTTAACCCCCCTCAGCTTGAAATATTATTGGTTTTCTTCTGGTTCCCTGCAAGTCACCTGTACCTTTCTTCTTGTAACTTCCTTTAATACCTTACTACACTATGTTGGTTGGGATGGGACATGAAACAAGCACAACTAAAATGTAGGTTCTTTATTGGGTAAGTTGCAATATAACAAGAACAATGCACATGAGCAACCGAACTTGGAGAGGGGAAGCGGCTAACTGCTAGGCAGTAGGCATTGGATTTGAATGTAATCAGTTGCCACTTATCAATATACATGTGAGGCAAGAATACAGTTGCCTTATCAATATATAGTATGTTATGTACATGGGAGGCGAGAATATGTTATACAATGACAAATACCTGTTACATATAGATTATAGTACTGTATCTGCATGCTCCAAATTACTTTTTAGAAGTCTCCGATTTGCCATTCATACCACTTTTGCTTTACAAAAATTATCTGGGTAACCCAATCCTCCTGGGGACTATTATTCTGCTCTTACAGTCTTCTCTCATCTTTTCATGCCCGCTCTCCTAAAAATAATGAATTAGTAGTTACGTATTTAAGAAATAAAAAAAAATATTTTTCATAACGCATCTATTAATAATTACACTTTACCTCCACCACCAGAAGTGTGAAGACCACCAGAAGTGTGAAGACTAAGAAAGCATCGACCCACAGGGTTCAGCAAGTTGGTGCACAGATTAAGGTTGTTTATGATTGATGAGTCCAGTTGAAGTTTCGTAAATGCATCTTTTTCATTTATACCAAAGCAGCAAGTTTGTCAGTTATTTTTATCTTTAAATCTTAAGAGGTACATAAATCTCTGTATTACTTTTAAAATATTTTTATCTTAAATCTTAAGAGGTTTGTAATAAATCTTCGTATTACTTACCCAATTTCATATGTGACTCCCTCTTGAATAGATTTGTCATTAAACTGGAATATCGTAATTTTCACTTGAATGAACAAGGTTCTTGTAATTTTCTTTTGAATGGGCTAGGTTCTTGTATTATTACCTGAAATAATTAAACGTTAAATTAAATAAAATGTTCATTCGTGAAAATTAAGATATTCCAGTTTAAAAAACAGGGTCCTTGTAATTTTCACTTGAAAGGACTAGGTTCTTGTATTATTACCTGAAATAATTAAAGATTAAGTATTTAACATTTTTAATATTCCTTAAAATGACTTTCATGTACAATTTCAGACTTTTTTGAGTCCATCCATATGAGTATGGATGTTTTGGCAGAAGAAACACAGCACTAAAAACAAAGTACTGGCATGGGATTGTAAGCATCTCCAAAAATTTCTTTTTTGAAATTTTGTCAAGGTTTAAGGAAATGAAAGGGGTGAATTTCCTATAAAAAAAATAAAATATCATAAGCACCATTTAAATGGACTTACCACAGTCGACAGGATAATTCTTTCAATCAATGAAACTAAAACTTGTGATGCTTCTAACAATAAAAAATCATTACAGAGCTAACAAACTGCCAACCAAACTTGTCACGAAAGCAAATCAATAAAAGCCAATTCACTCTTCAACCTCCTCTAAGGTGGTTGCATGCCTACAATGGTGAACATTGAAAAATTTGTCATTAATAAAAATAATGGCTCAAACACTAGTATGGATGGGGCACCTGAATTTCACACTACATTGCCATACAGAAATTATTAACCCACATTGGACATGAATATGCAACTTCTGATTTCTAAGTTCCCACCAACTCTGCATGGTCAGAAAACCACAAAGAATTTGGGCTAACTCACATTTCCTCAGAAAATATCAAAAGATATGTATTAGCTAAGCATATGGACTTGGCTTCATTGTTTAGGAAACAGCAACTCAAAAGTCTTTAAGAGAAGTTTCACAGATGTATAAATGGCTGTAGATAACTGAAAGTCAGGCTGGGTGAAGAAATAAACTTATGGAAAATCCTCACATTCCATATCTGGATATTCTGGAAAGACTGGAATACTGTATTGCACTTCTTGTCTAATAGCAAACTTTATATAATAAATGACATTCAAGTTCTTTATCACTGGCTTTACATCAGATTTCATATTTGATCAGTTCATTTTTTATAATGTTCAGACAACATTGATTCTCATCCGGTGTTGTAAATAACACTGCAGTTTCTCCATAATGATCTGGGCCGCTCTTCCTTAACTGAGTGTACAGATTCATGAATACCTGCCTGAAGATCAAATTTGGATCAAATATACTTACTCAAAGTGTTTGATTAGATTTTGCCAGTTTTGCCATATTAAAATGTGTAATCAGACAAACTTTTTGCTGTATTAAAATGTGTAATTAGACAAACTTTTTGCCATATTAAAATGCGTAAGAAAACTTTTTGCCATACTAAAATGTGTAATCAAGACAAACTTTCTGCCATATTAAAATTTGTAATCAGACTAAAACTGCAGACTTAAATAAAAATCAGGCTATCACTGGGAGAAGACAAATCTGAAACATCATGTACACATTCCATGACAAGCTGTATTAGAAAATCTTAAACCAGAAGACAAAAAACAAATGCACTAAAACTAAAGTGGCCTGACAAAACCAACTTAGGTAGAATTCAGATTCAAGCAAGTTTAGCATAATACTGAAAACTTGGACTGCTGTTTCATTACACAAAAGATTAGAAATCGGACAATAAAAATGCCTTTTAACATTTCAGAGTTCATGACCTTCACTGGTCTTTGGTCAGACTATTAAGGACAAAAGTGTGTATTTCTATAAGAAAAATAATAAGCAGGCATGCAGTGTAATTTTGCAGGAATGACTAAGCACGAATGACTGGCAATTGCCAAGGAAGGAGACAGATCAGAACGAGGCATGCTGTAAGTACATGGCTTCAAAACTGAACACTAGATCATCAATTCAGTAGCTTCAATAAATGTGTAGGACTGTTGGCAGAAGGAGAGCCAGACAAGGCCATGGGATGGATCAAAGAAATGTAGAAAGCTACTGACATGAGCAACAACAGTCGCATGGATGAAGGTGTGCTGATTGCAGGTGTACAGCCAAATAAAGATGCACAGCTAGGGCACATGGACATGTAAGGAAGCCTGGTAAGAGTGGATTAATGAATCATGGCAAAAACAGAGGAATAGCTTGTGCAAGACTGGTGGCAAGAGTGATAGGAAGCCAGCAACTGGGAGAAACACATAAACTGGTATGTGTGGGTGGAGAGTGATGGGAACAGTAACTACCAGCAAGAAACTATGAAGAATCTGATGGTTCACAAAGGAAGCTTACCAGCTCCAAAATAGTACTATGAAGGTGAAGTTTGATAAACATCTGAAATATTTTCTCTACTTTGTTGTTCAAGCAAGTAAATTTCCAGAGTAAGAACTACTAATTTTCAATTTCTTGAAGAATCCACAGCTGCACTCATTGCCCAAGACTTTTTCCATCTTTGGATTAATTGCACAGTTCTACTGTACACTGAAGTAATACTGTTGTCCATAATGAATCACATTTTTCTAAAGGTGGCCAGCCCAGGGAATTATTATTGCTACTGTACCTCAATTGTAGTTCCCCTTAGGAATATCCACCAGACATGAGGTGCTTGTAATCACCAGTCTACCGAGTTACAACCACCAACCTACTGAGTTCAGATCAAACAATGATTCTGTAACTTGTAGGTTTTTTATTATCCCATAGCCATGTAGGACACACAAATCTTATGGGTATGGAGACTTGCTTTTCAACCTCACCTTACTTTAAATATCACTAACCACTATTTTAGCTTTAGGAACTGGAAACGTGTTTACTGATTTTGAGAACAGGAGACCACTTTTAGTGCTGTGAGAAATGTTGCTTTCAAGATTGTTTGAAATTAACCTTTACTGGGTTGTTTGGATCAACACACATACTTCCATTCTGGCTGATGTTTGCACACCACACATTAATCAAGTGGCTACTTGAGGGTTTTACAGACTGCATGGCACTCTATATAAAAAAAAAAGACAGACCATCAATGCATGTACACTTCTGACTTTCTCAATAGCAACTCTTGTCAGATTAAAAAATAAGAGAAACCCTTTGAATATATATAAGTTCCCTACACCATTCAATATAAAACAACAGTAGAATAATACATCTATGAACACTTGCAGACTTCCTATGACTCACTTCTCGTCTGACCAGTCGTCACCTTTCACACTGGCTAGTTTTTTTGAGTTGAAAATTTTATCGATGGGGAATCATAACAAAGACTGAACCTCTGGAGTTTGGTTTTGTCCACTGGAATTTCACCTGAAGAAAGTCACTGATGGCAGTATGTGCTCTTTCACCACCAAGAAGCTGAAATGAAAGAACATATGGTTAAAAATGTTTTAATAAAATGCATGAGTGAAAATGAAGTCCTCATCCAATATGCTAAGTGACAAAAGAATCTACCAAAAAGGCACAAAGTTATGGTCCCAGTCAATCCATCCCAAAACAATTAGAAAAGATTTTTTGAAAGCAGTACACTACTTTAACTTTTAAATATAATATAAACACCAAATAATACTTGAAAATACTGATTTTTGTGGAGTCTCAAATTTACACTTTGTAAGGAGATAGTACAACAACCTGCCTTAACAATCAAGGCCAACACTGGACAGTTTCATCACAGCCCTCACAACTGAATAACAAGAATGAACTACATATGCAGCTGCAAACCATAACTACAATAAAAACAACCAAATAACAAAACAGTACAAGCCTGTTCATTTAAATTACCTGATAATGTAACTTTGCCCATGCAGGCTATATTATTTCCACATAAGTCTTCGAACTCTGGTCATCCTAAAACTCGGTAGATAAAAGCACTGGGACTTAATCAACTACAGCAACACATTTTCCCTCAAGTTGTTAACCAACAAGAAGTTCATCAATTACTAGTAATGTAATAGTAACATCACTAAACAGGCATATATACTGCACTTGAAAAGGTGAAAGCACAGAGCATCTTCAGAACACAACCTTGATCAAAGTGATCGTAGCGAGCAACTGACTATTATGGCAGAAATAAAATCACCAAAAGGGACCCCTTATTATGGAGATATGATTAAACTACTGTATCTAAATGAATTAATTTTAAGAACCAACTAATGATACTCCTTAAGAAAATAGAAAACTAAGCTTGACAACTAAAATCCAAACAAAAACAATTTGTGTTACCAAGTTTGTTTTTTATTTATTCTTTTTACAAAGGGAAGGCCAAACTGATGTGAAAATCTGAAACTGTTGAGACTCTTTGCACTGGGCAAAAAACAAAAAGTTAAACTAGCAAAATGTCTTACTAGGCTACAAAAAGTATTGAGAATGATTCTTGTGATGGCCTAGTTAAGAATTAACTCTGAAGCAGGTCAAAGGACTCAAATATGCAAACTGATGACTAATGATGCTCACTAC
Source organism: Macrobrachium rosenbergii (assembly GCF_040412425.1). Taxonomy (NCBI): domain Eukaryota; kingdom Metazoa; phylum Arthropoda; class Malacostraca; order Decapoda; family Palaemonidae; genus Macrobrachium; species Macrobrachium rosenbergii. The sequence goes on from NC_089754.1 coordinate 14,918,717, forward strand.
TTAAAACAAGTGTGCACACATGCAAACATTAAAATCATCCAATACACATCGAGAACAAAACAGATTCATGATTATGGTAATATCACCAACATGAAGCTAAATCCAAACAGACATACTACTAATGAACTTCCCTGGATCATTACTGTACTTAGTTACAACAACGATTTTCATATAATATTTACACCCAATTAAAAGAAAATTAAAATCTGTACCTTTATTTGTTGTACCTGCAAAGCAGGCCATTGTTAAAGCTGAGGTACCCTCTATTGGTAAAATTCAAGAACCATAAACTATGTTAAAAGAAATACACACTGGTTTAAAACCACAAGGAATATGGACCATCTTTTAACACAACACCAATTGGAAATACTGTAGTAATTAAGCATTAAGCAGTCTCATAAAATTGGAGTACAGTATATGTTGCTGTTTAAGTTTAAACTGGCCTTATTGGCTCTTGCTCCTGGGCAGAATGTAAAAATTGGAACAGAATCAAAACAAAACCTTAGAGCTCAGTTAATTCTTATGAGTAAAAAGTCAATATCTTTAACCACAAATTGTTAGAAGACTTTTAGCTTGTTAAGATGGCAATAGACAAGAAAAATTAGATTACAATATCTACCCTACAGCCCAGGGTAGGTGGCTGTGATAACAATGAAGATTTCACCTAACATTATACAGTATTTGCAAGGGTCCAACATAATGGATAAATCATGGAACTATACTACACTTTCTGGTACAAAATTACAAGTAACAAGTAGATACTGAAAAGATACACCCTGTAGGAGGGGTAGTGCCATCAGTGCACCTCACGTGGTGCACTGTAAGTATTAAGGTTCTTTGCAGTGTCCCTTCAGCTCCTAGCTGCAACCCCTTTCATTCCTTTTACTGTACCTCTGTTCTTATTCTCGTTCTTCCATCTTACTTTCCACCCTCTTCTAATAATTGTTTCATAGTGCAACTGCGAGGTTTTCCTCCTGTTACACCTTTCAAACCTTTCTACTATCAATTCCTGTTTCAGTGCTGAATGACCTCATAGGTCCCAGCACTTGGCCTTGGGCCAAAATTCTATATTCCATTCCTGAAAAGATACATACATTCGTTGGTAAGTAAAATTATCTTCTTGGTTTTGAAATCATTAAATAAATAAAGTAACATCACCATTGCTAAAATACTCCGAAGTTCTATGCTACAATAATTTTTAAAGAACTACAGTACTTTATATCACTGTTTTATTAGCAAAAATCCAGGGATCCATCATAATATTTGCTTTGAATAATGATCCACAATCACCCAACAGATGAAAAGTCCATGCTGTCAAATGTTTTTAATTTAAAAGTTACTGAAGTCACACATAAGCAGTAAAGCATTTTGGGATGATTCTTATGTGTTTCAACTTGCACTAGCTTCTTATAATCAGCTTGTCAACATGCATCCAATGCTTTCAACTGTCAGCATTAATCTACGGTAAGTTAAAATATAGCTACTAATTTTGAAGTTACGCGAAAAAATTCAAGGATTGCTCTGTTAAGTAAACACGACTGTCATTACATTGCTGTAATGGGAAGTTTATCACAGAAATTTGACAACCTTACTTTATAACAGTGATAAGATATTTAGGACGCTTAGGTAATCATTAATATGTCAAAAGAAATATATACACTACCTCATTTTATTTATCAATACCTAACAGACAGTACTAACCTGTCAAGTACCTTCTTGGATTTTCTACTTTCAGTACAGAAACACTCAGTGGCTAATGAAGCATCAAATTCAACACAGCATTCAAGAACATGGGACAGACTTATCTCAAGCTTCCAAAACAGCGCCACACTTAGTCTCTGGAAGAAAAAAGGCTGTTAATAGCAAACATATTTGCTCATTAATATCAGTACAATACTTATAAAACACAGAAAGAAAACCTTAATTGCTTAATAAAACCACCATCATCTAACTCAATATTTTTTAGTCTTTCCGTGTCAAATATTGTAACTCAATCAGCAGTGACCTCTAGTGACCCTACAGTGACCTCTCCTGGTATCTCAGGATTTGTACAAAACTCTTTGGATTTTTCACAACTTCTTTGACTCTAAATAACCCCTCCCCTCCCCCAGCACTCAATCAAGTCTTAATTTAGCCATGTCCTCCCCCTCTCCTTCCCTCTTCCATCCCCTTCCCCTCCCCTTTCCAAAGCACACGATCAAGTGTCAATTTAGCTGTGCCCTTCCCCTTCCAGAGCATACGATCAAGTGTTTATTTAGCTGAGTCCTCCCCTCCCCTTCCCTCTTCCATCACTTCCCCCTTCTGATGCACATGATCAAGTATTAATTTAGCTGTGTCCTCTTCCCCTTCCCTCTTCCATCCCCCTCACCATCCATAGCACATGATCAAGTGTTAATTTAGCTGTGTCCTCCCCCTACCCTTCCCTCTTCCTCGCCCATCTATAGCACACGATCAAGAAATTTAGCTGTGTCCTCCCCCTCCCCCTTCTGGAGCACACAATCAAGTGTTAATTTAGCTGTGTCCTCCCCCTACCCTTCCCCCGTCCCTCCCTCTCTTTTCCCTTCACCCCTCTTCCCATTTTCCTCCCCTTCTCCACAATCCCATTTCCCCTTCCCCCCTCACCTTCCTACTCCCCTCCCTCAAATCGGCTACAATTTCTGTTCAAAACTAAAAAGTATAAAATAAAATATTTTAAACATGCTTTTTCCCTTAAAATGCACTAAAAATTAAAAAAAATCAAAAATTATTTTTGGTCCTCACCTGGATTTTCTTACAATTAATCATGTTGACAAAAAATAAAAGTTAGCTGTGTCCTCCCCTACCCTCTTCCTCGCCCATCTTCACTGCTGTGTCCTCCCCCCCCTAACATAACCCTTCCTCTTCCTCTCGCCCATCTTAATACCATCAAGAAATGTGTGTCCCTCCCCTCCCCTTCTGGAAGGAAATGCTACAAGAAAAGAAATATATTATTTTTATTTCCTGTAGCATTTCCTTCCATGTTTTTAGCTGTGTCCTCCCCTACCCTTTATTTTTCTATAGACATGATTAATTGTAAGGAAATCCTGGTGTCTCAAAAAAATTATTTTTTTACTTTTTAGTGCATTTTAAAAGTCCTCCCCCCCTTTCTGGCCCATCTAAAGCATTTTAATTTTTTTTAGTTTAACACTAGAATGCTCTAGTAGTTACTGTACTTGGTAACTTACCACATAACTAAAAAAAAAAAAACTCAAGCAAATACTATAATAACTAAATGCAAACTCATCTGCCTATTTTAGCCTGTCTGTCTGAACAGCAGTCTAAAGAAAGACCCCACAGAATGAACAACACTCCCCCTGGCCAGCCTTGCATCCCCAGTCAAAATTACTAGTTATAAGAAATTGAACAAAATGTTAATTTAGCTGTGTCCTCCCTACAATTGAAAACTACAAGCCCAAATTTAGCTGTGTCCTCCCAATCCCCCTTCTGGAATACGAATTGGTGACATACATGCCTTGGTGAATTGTACCCAGATAAGTGCCCGTAAAGTATGAAATGGGGAAAAATGGAATTCATGACATGAAATAATGTATACAGTACATGTATATGGAAATAAGAAAGTGGGATATTGGCAAACGAAAAATTAAAATACATGAAAGAGTGGTCATTCCTACTATCTTTACCAATGTAGAAATCTGAAGCATTGAAGAAAGTAAAACAAAGTAACCGAAGGGGATATACTGTAGCACAGAATAATGAAATAACTCTCATTATCAATTATGCCACATTGGGCGGCTAGTATCTATAACATTTATTAGCTGAGTAAAATAGAATAAAAATACAATAATGTTCTACACCTTCATAACATCAGAGAGAAAAAGGCTAGTGAAAGACAAGAAAAAATAAGGATAACTTATGCTGGGAGAGAAGTGAGAGAGATGTGGAAAGTTCAAAACTGAAAAAAAGTGGTAGACATAACAAAAGCTTATAAAGGAAACAAGATAGGACTGCTGAGGAAACTGAAACGAACACGTAAGGTAAAAGAGATGGTTAAATTGAGGTTCACTGATGGGAGGGAATAGATGCGTTAGGTACAAGGGAAGCAGTAATAACAATTAAGGCCAAAGTAGATATGCTGGGACCAAAATGCAACTATAAAATGAAAAATTAAGATATGAGCTGTGAATTACAGGAGGAAGAGGAGGAAACACCAGACCATATATTTTAATGCACAATTCTTCTGGACATGAAAGCAGCTTTAATCTCATTTACTGTACCTCAGATTTAAGGGCCTCAGCAGCATTTTTGCATCCATCTCCAAATAACCTTTTTCAACCAGAATGAAATTTTATTCCTACTGATTTCTATTTCACTATGCTGGAAAATCAAAGCAACAGCAACACCTTGCTTTCTGGGAGATTAGCAAAGGTGAATCCACCTACAGCACTTACTGGAAAGTTGTTAAATTCTTAAATTGAGATTTAGTCCTCCTTACACAAGTTGTTTAATTCTTAAACTGAGGTGAAGGGATAAAAAAAAAAAAAAAAACGGGCTAAAAATACCTTTTAACCCTTATCCCTTGAATAAGGGGTAGCAGCAAGTAACTTGAAAGATGGAAGTTCATAAAGAAATAGTGGTGATGAAGAAGAGAATGAGACAGAGGGAGTTTTGCTTCCTTCATAAATAATTAACACCTGGTCTATAGGCACTATGGCCACAAAAGCAAAGCGACAGTTACGAGATAGGTCTCTATGGTAAAACTTTAGTACTAATATTTTACACTTGTATGTACCCCTTAAAGGCTAAGGACACTAAAGCAGCTTTAATCTCATTACCTTAGATTTCTGGGCCTCAGCAGTGTTTTTACATGCACCTCCAAATTACCTTTTTCAACCAGAATGAAAATTTATTCCTACTGACTTCCATTTCACTATCCTGAAAAATCAAAGCAACAGCAACACCTTGTTTTCTAGGTGGTTTAGTCCTCCTAACACATGTTCTTAAATCCTTGAACAGGCAATGACCAAGATCTGCTTCTATCCCTACTACAGGCAAGAGGCGGGGGGGATAAATTAGGGAGCAACCTGGCACTGGGAGAAAGTTGTGTCAATCTTGACAGTAAACCTTGGGATATAAGAGGAACCTATGATCTTCAAGTCACTAGAATGTGAGATAACTAATGATAGCATGGATCTTTGTTAGGTACCTGAGGGATTTAGTCAAAAGGGGTTCAAATAAGATAATGGGTTTGATAACTACTTCAGGACCAAGAGTACATCACAGGAGGCAGCCTCAGAGTTTTATGAGGCACTTCCCATTTGAAGTTCTGGCACATAAACCTTTACTTGCTCTTAAAAGCCAGCGTCAAAGCTGCCCAATGACCCTCAACTGTTATCTGTTGAACAGTGGGTCTCATAGGATAAATTTGCTCTTGCCAACTCCAGTTACAAAAAAATCCCTATTTAACCTGGTAAAACTGTGGTGTAGAGTCCACTGGAGTTGGCGGTGAAATCAGCTGCTTAGAAAAAATATGAGACCTTGACATATACCCTCCAAGCATGAAGGCTCAGCTTACCCAAGTTTCTGGTGTAATCACCTGAAGTGTGGTTGACTCCACAACTTGTCCCACAGTGGAGTAGTCTGAGGAATGCCAATCAGGAGTGCTATTAGTTCCAGGTACTGTACCTCTCCTGCTGGGACCAAAGACAAGCCACCATTATCAAACTTATGCCTTATTTATATGAGGTTGTTAGTGTCTCCATCACTCACTCTGTTAGTGAAAATGGCAGAAACACATAATGCCCCAGGTCATCCCAGGGGCCATTATGCATCTTTTCCCCCGTTTGCCTAGTCTGGAAAGGCAGGGTAATAATTTGGCAACTTCTTGTTCAGACTGAAAGTGAACAGGTCTACTACTAAGAGCTGGCCTCTTGTTTACTCTGGAATTTACCATAGGATTGAGGTATTGCCCCACTCCTTTGCCCACAGAGATCTGCATTGCCAGGTGGCACATCACTTATGATTTAGTTCTCATGTTATCAAGTAAAATATAGTTACAAAACTGTCCACCATGACTCTCATTGTCCTGCTAAACAATAATAGCCTTCAGCTCCAGTAGACTGATAAGAAGCACTTCTCTTATCTTTACTAACAACCGTATACTGTTTGGTCTGAGAAATGAGCGCTCAATCCCTCTCATGAGGTGACATTATAAAAAGTCCAAGGCTGGAAGAAGTAAAGGCACAACTCTGGGAGGTTTTGAAGGTCTTGCCACCACTTACAGTCAATGTACACTGTGATAATTGGGAAGTGGTAGATCCTCATGTAACCCGCAGCTGCCCTGAGAACTAGCTTTTCTACAAATACAATGCTAGGACCTTGGTCCATAACTGCAGGAGCAGCTTAGACTGTACAGACTCCTGCAACAGAGCCAGGATTCTCTTAACTCCTGTTTAGAGGTGGGCACACCATAGATGTTGCATCGAAATCCATCTTTCTTTCATAGATTTACAGATTTTAGGCAAACATGCTGAACGTTAGGGCAACTAAGGCCATTTAGCACTTGTAATCTAATGTTGTAAATTTAATAAATTCATGCTAAACTATGGTAGAGCAAATTAAAAATATACAATAGTCTTAATTAAAGAACCAAATCAATTTAAATTGCATCAAAGTTAAAACTCTAGAATAAAAGCCTTTTTTGGATAAAAAATGGGTACTGTAGTCAGTTATCAAGTTCTTTAAAGTTACACTTTGACAGGAACTGCAGGTTGGGGACCGTCTTCCTTCTTTCATGGAACCCAATCTGATTTTTCCATCTTAACAATCAAACCCAAGTATATCAGCAATTACTGAGGTGTATTTTCAAGTGTCAGTGGAATCCTTGAAAGTACAAGTTCTTCACTAGGCAATAAACCGAGTACTTCAACAACCTGTAAGCCCAAACAGCAACTGGGGAAAGTACTCTACTAGTAAACATCTGAGAGGCTGATACTAGTTGGAGACATTCCTGGCCCGGTAGATTTTGCACAAGAAATAGGCTACCCAAGGAAATGGACACACAATAATCTGAAAAAAGAGTCCTTGTGATCTACAAAAGCTGGAAAGTCATCCTACCAAACTAACACAAAGAGGTCATTGTCTCCATCTGAAAGGGTGTCAACTATGAGAAGCAGTTGAGTTGACCCTTGGTATTCGCATGGAATGCATATCACTAACCCCGCGAATAGCTAAAATCCGCGACCACTTAAAACCCCTCTAAAAATGCTTATATCTGCCTATTTTCATAGTTCAAGACACAAAACACCATCTAAAAATGCTTATACCTGAATATTTTAACAGTTTTATCACAAAAAAGTGCATTTAGTCATGAAAATATAAAAATACAGTACAGTAATTTGTGAATATTTCTTTATGAAAAATACTGCAAATGGGTGAATTTTCTGTGAATAATGTGTACATATGTTCCATAGAGAAATCCACGAATAGGCGAGTCCACAAATCTGGAACTGCAAATAGGCAGGGGTTGACTGTACAAGGGACTGAGGCTGACAGTGGGCCTCTTTATCCACTTGAGGCCTTAGAGCTGACAGATTCTATAAACCTTTTAAATTACCAAGCACCACCCCTGCAACTCTTTGGCCACCATCAACCTCTGCAATAAAACACAAACCCATGTTCAAAAATAAGAATCTGCTATCATTGAACAGGTGTATGCTTCTTACCACCTTGAGGAAGTACAAGTCAACCATCACTAATCAGGCATCACTGGGACCTGCAGAGCAATGAAATACCGATTTTGCTGGATTACAGGCTGATTAGGTTAGAATATACTTGACCCAACTGTTAACCATCTCATCCCACCTTTAACACACCCTGTAGCCAGTACAAGTTGGTTAATATGGAAAAAAGAAAGACTAAGTGAAAATCAAGGAAATTTTACTGAAGCACAAGCAAAATAAATAGTACTGTACAGATAATTCTGCTGACTTACACGAGAAAACTCATCACTGCTGCTTCCAAAGTGAAGAGCTGAAATTTGGAACTAAATACATTATTATGCCTTAGGTGAAGACTGCCAGGATTCCCATCTTCATCTTGGAATTTTGCATATATATTTTATGCCATTCTCATATTTTTACTGTTTTTTCTAATTTTTTAACAACCCTAAAGATAACTGCAATCATGTGTGTAGGGTATGTACAAACTCAAACTCATTCGCTGGCATTGGAGAACTTCCTACAGCTTTTTTTTTGTTGTGTTGCTATATTTGTCATTTTTTAAATTTGATTTTTATTTTTACAACCCAAAAGATAACTACAATCATGTGCATAGGGTATGTACGAATACACAAACTCATTCACTGGTGCTGGAGACCTTGCACCAGCTTGTTTTGGTTTGTGTTATGCTTATGATTTTTTTATTTATATTTTATGCTATTCTCATGTTTTTACCGTTTCTCATTTTTTATTTCTACAACCCAAAAGATAAATGCAATCGTGTGTGTAGGGTGCGTATCAACACACAAGCTTGTTTGGGTTTGTATTGTTACGCTTATGATTTTTTACATTTATATTTTATGCTATCCTCATACCTATTTTTACTGTATTTTCCGATTTTTTTAGATTTACAACGCAATTGTGTGTTTAGGGTACATACAAATGTACAAACTTAGTTGCTGGAATCGAAGAACTTCCTACAGCTTGTTTTCATTAGTGTTACTCATGATTTTTTTTTTTATTTTACACTATTCTCATTTTTATTTTTTACTGCATTTTCTCATTTTTTTATTTCTACAATTAAGAAGATTAATGCAATCATGTTTTAGGGTATGGAAAAACACACAAACTCTTTCGCTGGCATCAGAGAACTTCCTACAGCTTGTTTTGGTTCGTTTTATGGTTTTTATAATTTATATTTTACGCTATTCTCGGTTACATTTTTACTGTATTTTCTCATTTTTTATTTTTAAAACCCAAAAGATAACCACAAATGCATGCATAAGGTACATCCGAACACACACATTCTCTGGCATCAGGAGAACTTGCACCAGCTTGTTTTGGTTCACGTTGTTATGCTTATGAGTTTTTCTAATTTTTACTTTAAGCCACTGAACGCAATTGTGTGCATACAAGTAGTGCCAACTAATAGTAGCAGCAGGTTGGTGTGGTGACCTGGGAAATTTGAAATTGCACTAGCTGAAATTAGAGCCAGATTAGTGATGAACCAGATTAGTGATTGCTGGGTTAATGATGGTCGACCTGTACAACTGACATCACTATCCATCAGAGCTAGTGTGGGCGTCTTATTTTGTGAATGTTTAAGAACACATCACTGAATGACAAAACTGTTCCAGTACTAGGTCATCAGGCCAAACTTATAAAAATCAATTACTGTATCTGAAAAGTAAAATTTCTGCTCGGTATGAAAAGTCACAAGTGCAACTCAGTCTGGGACAAGCAGTCACCAAGTACCTTTCACACCTCAGTCTCACTTCAGGGTAGGGAATCTGCCAAAACTCATGGCTGAGCAAGACCTGTCTCTCTCTTCAACAACTACCTAGTGCCTTGGAGAAACCTATTTAAGTACCTTAGCCACTTTTCTTGTAGTTCAAGAATCACTAATGCTAACACCCTTGGTAGTCTCTTAAGGGCAACTCGGGTTACAAGAGGCTTTACTACAAGAATAGCAAGAGGGTGTAGTAGCTTGCAACTTTATTTAAGCAACAGAATTCTTAGCTGCTTCATCCTCACCTGGCCAAGTTATCCTAATCATCAGGTCAATTCTCTTGGGGGTGAAATAGGCTCTACTTCATGAACTTTACATAAATAGATTTTATCCAAGATTTTTAGCTTGTCAAAGCTAATCCACCTCTATTTTTGACTGAAAAGGAAAGCTGAAGATCATTTGGAAGGATTTTTTGGGATTCTTGATGATGAAAACCTATCTCATATGAAGGTATCAGGTGTTTGTACCACCTTAATTGTATTACAATGAATGTATAGCAGTCACTTAACTGTGACCAGTCTTTAAACATGTCACAAGTTAACTTCAACAAGCACATCTGTCCTGCAAGTACAAGTGCTTCCCAGGTTATTAAGGTCTGTTTTATGATATTTCGACTTTATGGTGGTGTTAGCAATAATACACATTCTGGAGAAACCATACTCCAAATTTTGAACTTTGATTTTTCCTGGGTAAGCATTAGTGGTACAATATTCTCTTGTGAATCCTGAACATCAAGGCAGCAGCAGTGCTCCTCAATTCCCAGTCTGCCGTAAAGTTGCTAGTGTACACAACTGATACTCTATGGCATTTTGATTTTTTTTTGGTTTTGAAGTATCCATCCTGTCTACAAAATGCCCATCTGTGTACATATTGTTGCTGATGAGAAGGTGGCAATTACCATGAGAGAAACCTTTAGATTGCTGCCAAGCATGAAAGCAGCATGCTCACAAGGACCATCACACAGGCACTTATTTTGCTATGAAATCTTGTGAATCTGTCAACCTCACTATCCTCTTAAAGAAAAGAGCTAGGCCAGTTGAGATGAAATTACTTGTTACATGGATTGATGATAAGATACAGAAAAGTATGCTGCCTAGCCTACTAACAATCCAGGCGAAGACAGTCTTTGAAACCCTTAAGTGTGCGCCATTGATAATGCATATATGAAGAAGTTTACAGCAGGTCATTGGTGGTTCTAGCACTTCACAAGCCATCAGCGTTTATAATTTTAAGACCACAGCAAAGCAATAAGTAGAGATTATGAACTACACAAAGTTTTTAAGGACAAGTTGTATCAGATAATTATTGTGGATGAAAAATATTTGCCTGAGCATTACTTCATGCCAATTAACCAAGCCTGTACTGGAGGTACATGCCAGCGTGTACACACATTTATCAAGAGTCCAAGACAGTGTCTGTACTGAAGGCATTAAAAGACTAAGTAACAGTGCTTTTGGGCAGAAATGCTTCTAGGTACAAGTTGAAGCCTTAGTGCTTTCAAGAGTGTGAGCAAGTATATGCTTTCTATTTTCTATTGATATAAGCATGGCTGGCACTGGCATTGTTTGAGGGTTAGTTTTAAAACTTTTATTCTGCAGGCAAAAGAACACTGTAGGCAAAAAATATCTGCTAGTGCACGAAATGCAACCTCCACATGGGTAGTAAGACCCAAGAACATGCTGCCAATGATGAACAGAAGCAAGAACAGTTCTGTACCTACGTGCTCCTCTCCTAAGGACTCCCAAAATATATTCCCTGGATAGTAACAATTCTTAAATGAAGTACAGCTCATACACCTAAGACTCTATATTGGAAAAATCTTTTCCTGAGGGGCAACACCAGGTAAAGACCTGTCCCAGAATGAGCCTTAGGTGGAGAACGGTGGGGAGAGAGAAGTAAAAAATCAAACTAAGTTAATGAATCCCAGTCACAGGATACAAAATAAGTTGTCTATAAGTATGGGTGGTAATGGGGGACTTTCATTGCTGTCCTTAATCACAGAATAAATAACCAGAATCAGGCTCAATAAATTACCAGAATCAGGATCAAGAGCTGAGTTTTATGAGCCTGATGTCCACTTGGCCAATTCCCAGGAACAGAAAAGTAGGGCCACACAAAAACCAAAACTGACATTGCTTCCTGAAACCAGTGAAGCTGGACGGGGGAACATTCATGGAACTCCCTTAACAAAGAACTGGACTGAATTAAGGTACAATAGCACCCCACTAAACCCTTGCAATACTGAGAAGACTAATGGCTACATGAAGAGTATGCCCAGAGAAGTTTTAAGTGATACTCTGATCCTTAGCTTTTCATCTCAGCAGAGGTGGCTGAAAACCCCTCCAAACTATAAACATGGAATGAGGCCTACTAGTTGTGAGGATGAATGAAAAAATGACTTAATAATCAATTCACAGATTAAAGCTACAAGAAGGCAAAAAGATTAAAGATATTTATATGAAATCTGAATATTAGAGGTATCCCTCATTTTGATGTCTAAATGGAAGAATCCTGCAGGCAACAGAAGAGTCATGTGAACTGTCATCCACTCCAAACCAAGAAAGCAAGACTGAAGGATGAAGCTATCAGAGAGCCCATGTTATTCTAGACCACAATAAATGTTCTGTCTTTCCCTGCAGAGGAAGGAAAAACCAAAGCTCCCTTTACCAAAAAGATGACGTTACCCAAAACTGCCTCATGAAAGCCTATCTTCCCAGAAAGGAGCAAGGCTATCGTAAGAAGGAAGGGAAAGAGTGAATGCTCATTTCCCTGTGTTGTGAGGGAACTGAATGCTCATCAGAGACAGCAAGAAGTATGGTAGTACTCAACCTTTCCAACTGCTTCATGAAGACCTGGAGATACCTTTGAAGTGTGAGTCAAAGAGGAGAGCAAACCATGCACCTTCCTATGCTCCACACCAAGAATTCTTCTTTGGGCTGACACCAGGTGAGGATCCATCCCAAAACAATGAAGCAAATCAGTAGAGATGACTTAAGACAATTATTCATTGGTAAAGATTCCTCGTCAAAAGGCGGAGTGAAGCCTAATGAAAAAGTAGCATCAGTACTGAAATGAATAAAGGAAGTAACAAGTTTGGATAAGGACTCCATCCTACTGTATCTTCAGTTGTCTCCTCTTCAGATGACCCTTGACCCTCCTTCACTTTCATAGTTGATGCTCATTATGCAAGATGAAGAATCGGGTGAGCCTTAAGCAAACCAATTGTGTTCCAAAAAACTGAGCACAGTGGTAGGCAACCAAAACTATTGCTCTCCAAAATAGGTAGGATTCTATGACTGACCTGACTTGAAGGCTGCTAGAGCTCATAGAAAGTCTGCAGGGAGGAGAACCTTGTGTGGGAAACCACCTAATCTGACACATCATGGAGAGAGAGAGAGAGAGAGAGAGAGAGAGAGAGAGAGAGAGAGAGAGAGAGAGAGAGAGAGAGAGAGAGAGAGAGAGCGCGGGGGGAGGGAACCATCTGTTTGGTAGAAGTCTACCAAAAGTGACTAGTACCAGGCACCCATGACAATGAGTAAAGATGTGTAACATAACAGGTACAGTATTGTCAAGCAGTGTGCCTAGATCTTAGTCACTATACCTAGAAAGGATTACTACCATATGCACAGTCCCTGCTGAGTGTGAGTGGAAGGAAGATATCATGAGGGAGTTGCCAATCAAAAAATACCATCCATGAACTCCCAACCACAATGAAAATCCTTCAATGGCCATTGGTGCAAAGCAAGTACAGTAGTTGGTCAGTCCTGAATTTGCTACAGTACTGGTCTAGGGCTGTAGTGAACACATCATGCCAAGATCAACAGCAGAAGTACCAGCCAAGATTGGTGTGCAATCATCACTAAATGAAATACTTGTCTATTAAGAGTACATCCATTTAAGTCCTTCGACCACAATTCCTCTAGTCTTAATATTGGTGGAACACAAACATTTATGAAGGAACATTCACAACATGCAAGCACATCCAAAGGTGACCTGAGCTCTGCTGGTGTACTGGCAGCACATCAGACACTGACTGGTACTCAGAAAGCGGGTAAATTCTAAGACAGAACATCATGAGAATGCAAACAAACACTGAGACTTGATGGTAGGTCATCCAACTTGCTTGCATAGTTCTGAAGATGTGGGACCATCAGATTCCAACTCATCCCTACGTAATGAAAAGGATCCTCCCGGGAAGAGAGGAAGCTGATACACAGCCTACCCTGGACTGCTCTCATGATTGTGGACACCCTCGCTTAACCCTAGTAGTACTGTGCATAGAACCACGAACAAAAATGTTGGAGCATAGAACCATGAGCCAAGATGTTGGCGAGGACCACAAATGACCTCAACCATTTTTCCGGAAGCAGTTAAGTTGTAATACCAGTCTCTGTACTCTGTGGTAGTGAGGCATCAAATATGCACGAATATGTGCTCCACATAAGCACAAGTAGAGCATGTACATGCACAGAGATGGAGCCAGCCAGCAAAAGAAAGTGTTATGTCAATCCCATGTAGCATACAGGTACAGTTAGTCTATGCATATGAGCACAGACACTGCACAAACACCTGCAGCATCTAAGCACAACAAGCATTGTGCAAGACAAAAGGCTGACTTTGCACAAAGTAATGCATGTGCTTGAGCACAGACAATGCATGAGCAGCATATGGGGACAGGTACCACATACACACAATCATAAGCAAAGCATAAGCAAGAACAGTGCCATAGTATAGGCAGGTAGCTGAAGGTATGGGAAAAACAGTAAATTTTCCATATACAGTACACTTTTCCCTGTTTGTTCCTAAAGGGGTGTAAAACTGGTACCCCTATTACAGTGCAAAAAATGATACTTGGGGAATATAGAGGGTCAACCTGAGTCAAGTTTCCTAGCTACCACCTTCATAGACAATGACAGATGGAAATGACAGAAGTGCAAAAAGGGAAAAACACCTAGAGAGGAGGAAGGGAGAAAGGTGTAAACCAGGTTTTCTAAAACAGGGACTCCAGGGCAACCACCAGAATCTCTGATGACAAAATAAATGGCTGATGCAGAGCATGAATAACCAGACAGAAGGGAGAGGTACTGTATGTGCCCATGACCACCATCCCAGTGCTATAGTAGTACAGTATAGGTATATATTCTTAACGTCTTGAAAGTCCTGGCTACTTCATGGGAGAATCGAGGAAAGATGTCAAATCCACAGGAGGAAGAGAGGAGACAAGGGAAGGAGCACACTCACACCCTCGAAGAGGACAAGACGGAAAGAAGAGAGGAGCACAAGTGCATTCAGCCCCTTCATCAAGATAATCTGCCAACTCTCTAAATCTCGATGAATAGTGAACTTGAAAGTGTGTAGCCCCGAAGCCACGAGGCCAGAAGCACAGGAACAACCTCCTTGGAGACTGGCTAACAAGGAAACAGATTTACAGCTCTACCACCAAATACAAAGATAAAAAAAAAAATGTCAAGCTTCACAACCCAGTCTAGAACTGTCATTGCACAAAAGACAGAGGTCTGGACTCCACAATGGTCTAAAAAAGGGACAGGTTGATGACTAAAAAAAAGTGATAGATTGATGCCAGTCACCTGCCTACCACCTCAATATTAAATTTCAATGAGGATTCCCAGCTTATTTTGGGATTACTTCTAGATACAGAGAAAATGGCTTGACCATGCCACAAACATTTCATTCATTTACCAGTTTTACACATCAAAACTTGCTATCTACTTGACTTTCAAAAAAAATTTTAGGAGGGGGCCGGATGTTATCAACATGTCGTTTAAAAAGAACTTTCTGGGAAAAAGCACAAGGAGGATGACTGGAAGCAATAATTTCTTCTGGACAGTGCATACCCACATGCAAACAGTCTCACTGAAGGACAGTACATCCTCCTCCTCCTCCTCCTGACAAATCACAACCTTCAACCTGCCAGATTTGAAGAAAGGAACATGTTAACTTCAGTAATGCCAAGGGGGATCCAGGTCTCCAGCCAGCTAGGACTCGTAGGTCAGATTAGGATGCAACCCTGAACATTCCCTTGTAACACTTTTTGGCTAAGGTTAATGAAGCAATGTCTGTAATTTGTTACTCAAGGTTCCTGAGTGAAGATGGCACCTAGTTTAATATCGTCTACAAAACTTTCCTTTTATACCTTTCTCTACAATGAATGGCTTAAACCCCAAAAATTGCTATTTATTCAGCAAATTTCCCTGTGATTATCAGGACCGCCATTTTCTTCCATTTAGTCTTGAGAATTCAAATTGACTGATTTATAACAATTCAGCATAAAGATAAGCACCTTATAGTCATTCAGTGCTTTAGAGTTTAGACAATGAAAAAGAGGAAGTTCAAGGGGTTGGACATCAAGACTAAAGAAAGGATGTGGAATGGAGGCAAATAAAAGGCTAAAGAGCAGGTGTACCTAGAGGCCAAAGGGAGGCTGCAAAAATATCTTTAGTAATGCCTATGGTGAACCATGTGAGGTGCACTGACAGCACTATCGCCCCTATAGAGGTTTAAGAATACAAGACCCTCCATTTCACAAGAAAGATAATCATGTGAACTGCTAATCGAGTCACCATTCAGATGTGATGATACTTTCAAAACCATGTACTACCACTTTTAGTCTATCATAAAATAAGGTTAAGATCACCTGCCACATCATTCTGCTTTGGAATATGTTTGCTGCTGTCATGGGTAAGATGGAAGAGTGCTTTAAACTTTGGCTACTTCCAAGTGATTAATTATTTTTATTAGAACAGAAAGGCCGCTGCAACAATTTAAGGTTATTTTGTTGCCTGCTATAGTGAGTCATAATCGTTATGTTTATGCACAATGAGATAACAGAACATTTTCTACTCTCAAAAGATGCACAATGAGATAACAGAACATTTGGCACTGTCAAAAGATAATCCTACCCTAAGACAATGCAGCAGCACTGTACAATTTAAAGTACTTGTTAAGAACTGGTCCCCCAATTCAAGTTAAGCTGTATTATTGAAATTTTCCTTTAAACCATTATTGGATTTTATTTTAATGTATGCTTTAAACGTTTGTTACCAAATACTTGCAGAGGTAGTGGACCCACCCTTATATCCTAAAATTCAGGGGACCACAGTGAGAAAAAGTTGTTTGTGGGTGGGGAAAAAGGCAAAACTAGTAAAATACAGGGATTGATTTAACCTACCTAACCTAACTTCGGAAATTGCACCCTTACCTCATCAGGAATGGGGGGAAGGCTTGGACCCCTTCACCTAATCTAACCTAGGAGGCCTGAGTCCTCAACTAGCCCAGACACACTACCAAACCTAATCTAGGGAGCTGCATCCTTACCTAGTAAGGGGAAGGGTAACCCTGGAATCGCCCTATGTAACCTAACCTAGGATAACAAGGGTGCTACCTACCCAACCACACCTAACACAGCCTAGGGCACCAGGTCCCTACCTATTGCATGATTAATATTAGATTGAAACATTCCATGAACTTAATCAGAGTCAGAACTATCAGCAGGATTGATGTTGTCAGACAAGTCAGAATCTGACCTAGATGTTCAAGACCGCTGGGTGTCACACTGTGGAGGGCTAACCAGTGGTTCACAAACAAAATCAACTAACATGGTAGAAGGGAGAAACTTCCAAAAAGTATCCTGGAATAACTAAATTGGAAATTACATAAACGCCTTTTCTATGTCTCAACAAGTTTCACTTCGGTACTACAATACCATGAGTACCACTGTTTTCTATAATTGAAGGAAAATAGTTCCTTGTTGGACGAGTCGGTAGAGTTGTCAGCTAGCACTCTGCTAGGCCCAAGTTCAAGTCTCCGGCCAGCCAGTGAAGAATTAGAGGAATTTATTTCTGGTGATAGAAATTAATTTCTTTGTATAATGTGGTTCGGACTCCACAATAAACTGTAGGTCCCATTTCTAGGTAACCAATGGTTCTTAGCCATGTAAAATAAGTCTAATCCTTCGGGCCAGCCCTAAGAGAGCTGTTAATCAGCTCAGTGGTCTGGTTAAAATAAGGTATACTTAAAATTTGAAGGAAAATTGCACTTTGGACACAGAGAAATTAGGCAAAACACATACCAAAAGGAAAAGAGCATCTGGACGAGGATGAAATTAGGCTTGAAATTTAGCTATAGTCAAAACAATCCACAAAGCAAGAAAGACAGCTAAAACAAATGTGCCATAACCACAAACTGTGGCCAGATTTTTAAAGGAATACCAATTTCCTAAATTATACATAACTTCTGTAACTTACAACAAAACCAATCACGTTTCGGCATTTTATCATGGACCCATCGAGTGAAGCATCAGTTTCGTACCAAGGATGTTAAGGAAACATATCACAATATAAACACTCCAGCCTTGAGTAACAGATAGTAAAAAAAAAATAGTTTCTCAAGTTACAAGGATGTCCCATAATGCTCAAAATATGATTACCTATGGAAAATCGAAATTTTCCTTGAAATACGAAAATACATGAAAATTCATAATTCACCAAGTTTATTCCCACATAATTGTATCTATTCACTAAAGAGGACCTGGCATCTAAGTTAGGTTTGGCTAGATTATGATGCAATTCTGTGAATACCCATTCCCTCTGATGTCCTAAGTTGGGTTAGTGAAGCTTAGCAGCAATGTGGATATCATGGGTACATTTTGATTTTTTTCCTTCTCTTCATTGTTACTTAAATCACAAGAGTCTTGTATTATTCCAGCTTTATTATAGTGGTATTATTTTACTTATGGACATTAATTGCTTTCAACATAAAATATAGGTTTTTCTGTTGTATTATGATGTGATTTGAATGATTTTGATGTTTATTTCCATCGCAAATGAATACTTATCCTTCACCGGCAAATGATATATACAAAATTAATAAAATTACGACTTGTCAGAATACTGCACCCCCCTCTCCATAGCTAATACGGCAAAACTGTAATCAGTAAACACAGTTTTGCCGTATTAGCTATGGAGAGGGGGTGCAGTATTCTGACAAGTCGTAATTTTATTATGTATACAGTATATCATTTGCCGGGGAAGGATAAGTATTCATTTGCGATGGAAATAAACCTCAAAATCATTCAAATCACATCATAATACAACAGAAAAACCTATATTTTATGTTGAAAGCAATTAATGTCCATAAGTAAAATAATACCAATATAGTTTAATATATTTTGATATATTTTAATATAAACACTCCTGTCCTCCCAATTTCTTGTTCTTAGTGTTCTCTTCAACCCAATTCCTATGTTACCCACTGTAGTCCCTTTTAATTGTTAATATGGTTGTGAGGGATACTGACAATATAAGGTTGTGTGGGAAACTTAAAACATTAAAAAAATGCATAAAAGTTAAGCAGTTTTGTGTTTCGTGGGAAATTACCAAACCCCAAGACTGGTAGGCTAACTTCCAAGTTACTGATATGAAAGCACAGTATTTGTTTCCCATGTGAATTCGCACATTCTAAAGGTCTGGTAATGAAATACGGATTAATCCTAATGTGCACAGATATGTGAACTTCGGCATGTTTTAAGTTTCTTGATCTTTGCTTCCCTCTTGACCAACTAGAATTTTTTTTATTCTACATCGCTAAAAAATTACAATCCAAGTGGAATATGGAGGTCTAGCTCAGCCCAGTTTATCTTGCCACCAAGACAGTGCTAGGATAATAGCAATACAATATTTCTAGTACAATGTCCGATTATTTTGCATCAACTGAAGTAACACTCACATTTCGTAACTCTCTACCAATTTAAGCAGATATGACACTTCATAAATACCATAACCCATCACCATTCCACACCACCGATACAAGGAAATCACACCTTTACACTACAGTCTACAAGTATTTTGTAGGCTCTTGGCAGCTGTTCCACCGTCCATGAATCCAAGGATCCGACAGCAACACTGGATGACATAATTATAAAAAGCTTGATTCCGTAATTTTTAGCATAATTTAACAAATACTAAAAAAACTCTTAAGGGCTATTATCCTCATCATTTTGGCAATTATTAAAAGTTTTCGGGAAAATATTTTACTAGCACGTACACGGTCTGTAGATGGTTATGATAAAAAACTAATTTAAAAATTTTATGAACCTAAAGATTGTAAAGGCCCTTCTGCTTTTATGGTATACTGTACATTTTCTCTCTCTTCCCACCCTGGCCGCGACCAACTAGGTACCTAATTCACTGTTTATGTATTATGTCAACAGAGGCATACTGACTGGCTTCTTGGGAACGCACCCAATTGTCCCTTGTTGTCTGTTTTGACACTCATAGATGGGTGTCTTATTTCATGAGACAACCACTTGCCACTGCGCCACGAGGCGCCCACTTCCCCCATATATATATATATATATATATATATATATATATATATATATATATATATATATATATATATATATATATATATATATATAGATAGATAGATAGATAGATAGACTGATAGTGAACACATGAGAACATATTTCACAGAAATAAAGGGTAATTTCCTTATGAAAACACACCAGTTAGATGTAAGGGAGACAGCTCTACTGTATATATACAAGAGTAAAAATGGAGTTAAATTTAAAATTTCGAAAACAAAAGCTATGAAAATTAGTTCCCAAACCTGTAACTGTCTTTTAACATATTTTACTGATAACTGCTTTCCTACTAAGCTCGTCAACAGGATTATTTACAGGGTTCTTAATAAAGAGTTCTGCACTAGCGCTAATAAAATAAACGTTCCTAAGCTTCTCTTTTATGCCCGATTCCCATATTTGCGCGATGATTCCTTTAGGGCTGAATTTACTAACAATGTACAAAAATACTTTGGTGCATTAAATGTTAAACTTATCCCTATTAATCCACTCACAATTGGCTCCTTGTTTCGATTTAAAGATCGTTTATGCCCCCTCATGTCCTCTGGTGTAGTGTACAAATATTCTTGTCCCAGATGTAGTCTGGGAACTTACGTGGGTTCTTCTCAGAGGATGATGAGGGTTCGCATAGACTGCCACAAGGGAGTTTAGTTTCCGCACTGGATCGTCACTATCAAACCCTGAACAGTCCAGTATACGTGAACATGGCAAAAAAATGTAAAGTTCCCATTAAATATGACAATTTCATTATTGTGGGTCAAAACTCCAGCCCAAATGAATTATTGATCCTCGAGAGTCTCTTCATCAAACAGCTTGTTCCACAGTTGAACACCAAGTGAGAAGTGACCCAGTCCACCTCCACGCCCTTGTACCTTTCTTAACCTGTTGTTTTTGTTTACATTCTTTTAGTTTTTGTTTAAATCTTGCCATGGTAGGTCGACCCCCAGTGCTCCTCAAATATTTCATAACTGTAATTTTTTGTATATTTTTTTTTGTATTTTTATCTGAACCTTTAATCAACATATGTGCTTTTAATTTTCTGTGTAACTTTGTCAGTCTTGAGTGTACTTTTACGTAAGTGTGAAGTTGTAAGGACTGGGGACTGAGTGACATACTGGCTGGGTGTTGACTGGTTTATTGGTAGTTCCTTACTGAGATAAATGTACAGTTGTTGTTTTGGATTTAGCTGGCCTTGTGCCAGCACGGGCTCTTGCTCCTCGAGCAGCCCGTAACGTACATTGTTGTTGTTGTTTTAGATTTAGCTGGCCTTGTGGCAGCACGGGCTCTTGCTCCTGGAGCAGCCCGTAACTCTATGTTGATGATGAGTCTGTGAGATGGGTAGGTTAATGAAAACTTTATTATGATACATGAAAGTGATTTTGGTGGGGGTATAACGTACAGAATCTTCGAAGATGATACTGACGCGTGCGAGCGGTAAGGTAGCGTCTACACACAGACAGGTGAAAACAGAGGTACAGATTCGGGCATCTGTGTTTGTCGGCAGACAAACAGATGGCGATATTGAGAGACACGATTAACATACAGTGATGAAACATATATCAATGGAAAGGCCAGGAAATTCTACATATGGCCAATTGCATGAGATTCAAGACAGATTAATGAATACAATGCAGTAGCACAATATATGTGAAATGGCGAGACGTTTGTCGTCTTCACAAACAGAAACATACACACAGTTTGATACAGAAGATTCGTTGGAACGTTATGAGTACATGATTAGAATGCTTGCATGGCAATGCAAGTAGTGGTGATTGTACATACATCAAGACAACAATGGTTAGGGAGAAACAGACAGAAATATTGTATGGTTGAAATCGCGTTCCTTTAGAGAAAGAAAACGAGATGCTTTTGTCTTGTCCACTCCGATGGACGACGAACACACGCACACACACGTGTTTGGAAGAGACGCCGTCAGGCTCTTATAAAATTTTGATTTTCATTTTAGTTAGCGTATAAACGATTTTTTTAGATGACTAGCAGAGTCATATACTTTTTTATTAGTCGTTATTTATTGTACAGAACCGTAATGATGCATTCAGCTGAATGCCAAACACGTCGAAATTAATTATAGTACGTCGCCATGTTTGTTCCTGCCCCCCCCCCCTGTATATTTTATCACCTTGGCTGATTCGCCTGCCTTCTCCTTCATACATTATATATATATATATATATATATATATATATATATATATATGTATTATATATGTATATTATATATATATATATATGTATATATATATTATGGGTGTGTATAAAATATATATGTGTTGAAATAATGTATGAATGCACTGTATATACAGACACTGCATATAATTCTTAAAAAATCGCACGAAAGTCAGCGCTAAAGCCGTCTGGGCAAAACAGGCAAGTTTTATCTCTAACCGGCTTTTACGCTTAAATGGAAGACTTTCGTAGCGATCAAAAGTTCCTTTATTTTCCCAATTTGTTGCCTAATTAGCTTTAGTGCTTTGTAATGAGATGGAAAACTCTGGCGCACCAGTTCTTAAATCGAGAGTAAACAAAAAAATATGACGAGTCTCTCTCTCTCTCTTTTTCCTCTTTTAATCACAGCATTATACATTCCGCTGTCTACTTGGGAAGGAGCTCAAACTTCTGTCTGCTTCCATTTTTGTCGATTTTAAGTTTTGTGCTTTTCTTATTATGGGTCTTTCAGCAATCTCCATTTTCTCCCTGTTTCTTAGTCTGTCTGTTACTGAATCTATGTACTCACCTTTCTTCGCAGGCTATATATTTCAACTGTATTAACACTGGATTAGTTTTAGTTTTGTTAGTCCTGTAAGTGTGTCACTGATTTTATCTTAGTCTTTCTGTTTACCAGTTTCACAGGAAATTCATTTGTGATACGGCCTGTTTGCTTAATCTCTCTCTCTCTCTCTCTCTCTCTCTCTCTCTCTCTCTCTCTCTCTCTCTCTCTCACACAGACATACACACTATCTATATAAATATACACACACACACACATATATATACTGTATATATATATATATACACACACACACACACATATTTATATAAAAATATACATATATATATATGTATATATATATATATATATATATATATATATATATATATATATATATTATATTAATTTCCTTGGCTACCTTTCTGTGTGTGTGTGTGTGTGTGTGTGGCTGCCCGTCTGTGTGTGTGTTCCTCCTCCCCATCCCCTTCCCTCTATCCTCCTCCTTCCCTTCCCCTAATGCAGATGGTTCATGGTTACCACATGAGGTTAATTAAACACTTCAAATAAATTCTAAAGGTCAAGCAAGCTGTATTTATATCTTCACTACTCCAGGATCCTTTGAAGTCATCTTCAGCTCCTGAAACATTCCTGGAGAAACCCCCGTTGGATTATAACGTCTTCTTGAAGTTTTAAAGACTCCAGGATTATGTGAAGCCGTCTTCAGCTGGAGAACCGCCCAGTGGGTTACAAAGTCTCCTTGAAGACGTCTCCACGACTCCAGGATTCTGAAGAACTCCTGGATAAACACCCACTGGATTATCATTGATTCCTCAAGGAGTCTTCAAGAATCCAGCTGTCTTCGTCTCCTTCTGCTGCAGCCTCGCGAATCTCGAAGTGTGCATTCAAACAAACAAACAAACGTTTAATGGAAAAACCCAGAACCTGTATTCGGAATCATTCCGACCAGAAATCCAATGGGCGTTTCTCCAGGAATACTTCAGGAGCTGAAGACAACTTCTAAGGATCCTGGCGTAGTGAAGACGTCTTATAGTAAATATATAGGCCAGGAGAGGGCCCAAAAACTTTATGGATGAGGGCCAAAAGCCCCCAAGGCTCCACCAGTCTCTTGAGGGAGGTCTTGAAGGGAAGGGTCCGACCCAGAGTCTGCTTCCTTGGAGGAAGGCAGGTATCCTGCCACGCTGGGGAAGCAGGCCTGGAGAGGTCCCAAGAACTTCAAGAGTGAGGCCCAAAAGCCCCCAAGGCTTACCAGTCTCTAGAAGGCAGCCTAGAAGGGAAGGGTCCGACACAGAGGCTGCTTCCTTGGAGGAAGGCAGGTATCCTGCCAGGCTGGGGTAGCGGGACTGCAGAGGGCCCAAGAACAACAAAGATGTGACCCAAAAGCCCCCAAGGCTCGGAAGTCTCTTACAGGCAGCCTTAATGGGAAGAGTCCGACCCAGAGGCTGCTTCCTCGGAGGAAGGCAGGTACCCTGCCGGGCTGGGGAAGTGGGCCTGAAGAGGGCCCAAGAACTTCAAGAATGAGGCCCAAAAGCCATCATGGCTCGCCAATCTCTTGATGGCAGTCTTGAAGGGATGGTCTGACCCAGAGGCTTCTTCCTAGGAGTTAGGCAGGTATCCTGCCAGGTTGGGGAAGCACGCCTGAAGAGGGCCCAAGAACTTCAAGTATGAGGCCCAAAAGCCTCCAAGGCTCGCCAGTCTCTTGAGGGCAGCCTTGGAAGGAAGGGTCCGACCCAGTGGCTGCTTCCTCGGAGGAAGGTATCCTGCCAGGCTGGGGAAGCAGGCCTGGAGAGGGCTGAAACACCTGGAGGATGGGGTCCAAAAGCCCCCAAGACTCGCCAGTCTCTTGAGGGCAGCCTTGAAGGGAAAGTCCGACACAGAGGCTGCTTCCTCAAGAGGAAGGCAGGTATCCTGCTAGGCTCGGGGAGCTGGCCTGGAATGGGTCCAAGAACTTCAAGGACGAGGCCCAAAAGCTCACAAGGCTTGCTAGCCTCTTAAGGGCACTCTTGAAAGGAAGGGTCTGACCCAGAGGCTGCTTCCTCGGAGGAAGGCAGGTATCCTGCCAGGCTGGGGAAGTGGGCCTGGAGAAGGCCCAAGAACTTCAAGGATGAGGCCCAAAAGCCCCCAAGGCTTGCCAGTCTCTTGAGGGCAGCCTTGAAGGGAGGGGTCCGACCAAGAGGCTGCAGCCTCGGAGAAGGCAGGCATCCTGCCAAGCTGGGGAAGCACACCTTGTGGGGGGCCCAAGGGTGAGGGCCAAAGGCTCGTTAGGGAGGCCAGTACTTTGAGGGCACCTTTGAAGAGGAGTGTCCTCTCCAGAAGAGGAAGGCAGGATTCCTTGGAAGATCTGATAACAAAATCATTGCAGCTTGATTTCCCGTTAACAGGATGCTCTTTATTAATTTATTTCTGTTTTTCAGATGATTAAAACATTTTTTTGTATTTTTGTATTGTACTCTGCATCACTTAGTTTGTATCATAATTGTCCCAAGCCAAGAATTCATTCAGGGGAAAGTGTATTTCGTATTATTGTCATCAGTCTCTGTGTAGCACTTTGTGCTGGTTCAGTGCCCCAACCTTGGGAACTTGAGAAATCGTTTCTTCTCAGAGTTCATTGATGAAGAGGGTAACTATCGTCCTTCCTGGGATCCCGGGGAAGATATTTTGAAGTTCGTGGAGGAAGCTGATTTTCTTGAAAATTTATAATGTATCATCAATTTATTTTTACCATTTTATAAATTTTTGGAAATTTTGTTTTTTATTTCCTGGAGGCTACATTATCTATTAATGGGGATGATGACCATAGGTATTACAACGTTGATTTGTATGAGGTCAAAGAAGCACCCGAAGAGAAGTCCTTAAGACTAAGAACCCAGTTCACGACTGGCAGCTGAGTTTAAACAGGGAATCCTTTAATTGCCCTCTTGCCCCGTGCAGTAGCGCACGCCTCCCGCTAGTATATATATATATATATATATATATATATATATATATATATATATATATATATATATATACATTTATATATAAATAAATATATATATATATATATATATATATATATATATATAATGTATGTATGTATGTACGTATATGTATATGTAATGTGTATGTATGTATGTATGTATATATATGTATGTATGTATGTATGTATATATATATATATATATATATATATATATATATATATATATATATATATATATATATATATATATATATATAATTTTGCTAATCGAAAATTTTGGTTTGTGGAGTAATCAAAATATTTGGTATTATAATAAAAGACATTCGTATATATATCTATATTTTTACAAACACACACACATATTAAAACCTTACAGAACACTATTATATTATAATAAAAGACATTCGTATATATATCTATATATATTTACAAACATATATATATATATATGTATATATATATATATATATATATATATATATATATATATATATATATATATATATGTATATTATAATCTGACATTCTGTGACAAAAGGCCCATAAAACACTGTTGAATATATATACAACACACATACACACACACACACACATATATATATATATATATATATATATATATATATATATATATATACACACATATATATATATACATACATACACACGGGAATATATATACAGTATGTATTATATACTGTATATGTCTATATAATAAGTGTGTGTTTGTATGCATGTGGATATACATGAAAATAGTGGATCAGTTGAGTTTTCAGACGTCCTCTCCATCTGCATCACTGTCGCATCCTTCCCATTCCATTATTGTGAGGGGGGAACTGCCAAATCCCATTTCCTTTCTTTACCTTTGGTTTTGTTACTTCCATTTTCCCCAAAAGTCATTTATCATCATTCAACCTGTTCTCTTACAGGGTGTCTGGTTGCCAACAGAGATAATCTGAGTAAAAAACAAACAAACAAAAAAAAGAAGAAAATAAAACGACCAAAAAATTGAAACTCGGAGAAGAGCGATAACCGGCGAGAAAACTTGTGCAATATATTCCGTGTCACCGGCCAATTTCTTCACAATTTCTTCACACCGTCGCCAGAGGGCCGACACGCTATGCCTCATATCTCTTTGATGCTTTTGAGAAAAGAAAAGGAAAAAAAACTAAACATTATAAATAAAAACAAAATAAGAAGAAAGGGAAGAAAAGAATGTCCACTTTTTATTTACTTGTTGTGACCACTTTGGTAAAGCGTTGAAAAACTTAAAACGTCTTGTTTTCGTGGATTAAATTAATTGATATCTGTGCGAAGGACACAAAGAAGCCAAATAATTTAACGGTGATTAATTATTCTTTACCACACTAAGAAATGTTTGAACTGAACTTTAGATTGCGGCAATCACGTATGATTTTCGCTTAAATGTGTCGTGTTGAGATTTAAAAACTTTTTGGGTAATCAACATGCATCCCATTGCTTGGTCAAGTTTATAAATCACCGAGTCTTGACTGTTATCAGAAATGCCGAGTGCTCTCAGACAGGACCCTCCAGATTCATTTAACAATTATATATGTTAAGTCTGAGCGGAATTTTAGAATTAATAAGTATACGGTAGCATGACCATTTAGTGTAAATGTATTAATTAAGTATACCTTAGTTTAACCAGACCACTGAGCTGATTAACAGCTTCCTGGGGCTGGCCTGAAGGATTATTTATTTTACGTTAAGAACCAATCCTGCAACGGGACCTACAGCTTATTGGAATCCGAACCACATTATACCGAAAATTAATTTCTATCACCAGAAATAAATTCCTTTATTCTTCATTGGCCGGTCGGAGTGCTAGCTGAAAACGCAACCCACTCGCCCAACGAGGAACTGTGTACATGTATTAATACATTTACTCATCCCTGGCTAATTGTTTTTGTGATTACTTTTAAAACAAATAAGTAAGGTTCTCCCGCACTGAAATTTCAAAGGGCCAGGTAAGAATTATTTCCTAAATCCCCTTTGTAAACTGGTAATAAGGTCAAAACAGCAGTCGTCAATTACACCTACAACTTATTTACGCTCAAATGAATTTACACTAATCCTTTAGAAGCAAAAGACAAAATAATTAAGCGCAAAATTTTAACGCTGTCGCACTTCGCGTGCATTCTTTGTCCATATCCAGCACAATACTGTAACTCACTTCTCTTCTTGAGTGATATTAACACAACTCAAACTTGTGACTAAAAATGCCAAAGATGAAGGATACCATTAAATTCAAGCTAATTTCTGGTCATTAGGGTTCAAGTTAGGAGGCCCCATATACCAACTAGAAGCAGCTGTCAAATTTTAACTTAGACATTTTCTTTTCTCATGAACTACGCTTGTTAACAAAATCTACAGGTCAGTAAAGCCGTATCTTTAAATCCCTAAATTGAAGGAAGGGAAAACTTACTAATCACGCAGTGGACTTGAGAGAGAGAGAGAGAGAGAGAGAGAGAGAGAGAGAGAGAGAGAGAGAGAGAGAGAGAGAGAGAGAGAATCTTAGAATAATCTAACTTACAAAATATTTCGAAAAGATAATCATTTCTTTCCAAAAAACTACTACAGCATAACGTTAAGGCCAAGAAATCTTAATTAATGAGAGACAACAAATGTCAGTGATTATGAATTAGAATATTGGTGCACTAAAAAGATATTTTAGCAATACCTAAACAAACTGTATAAGTTTTAAGAGTGTATACCTTTAAGAAGTATCTATCACCAGGAAAGTACAAAAACGATTTATGATAGTTTTTCCATGGTATCAAAGTAAATTACTTCAAGACAACGGGCCAATCACACTGCAGATGTCATACATAAATATCTGTGAACTTGTATTAGTTACGATTCCATAAGGAAAGAAAAGCTACGTTGACAAACATGTCAAAAGTCTCTAATAAAAAAATAAATATAGACATGAATAAATTTAAAATAAGACCAAAGAACTAATTCCCAGGTAAAGGTTTTTATTTTTAATACATTGAGGCAATTACAATCGCTGCAGTCTGGTTTACATAATGATAAACATTGTAGCTTTTGTTTGCAATAATCGGCTGAAAACTATAACTGCAACATAAACAACAAAAATAAAGAAATAAATAAATGAATGAATAGAGGACTTCAACCAGAATGACTTTTTCCAAATATTCTCACACTTTGCAAAGATGCAAAACTTTACTGCAACGTATTTTTCGATCAAAACATTAATCTACTTATGAAGAAAATAGATTTCCTCTTCCCCTTTAGAACTAGACAGTTTCCTCCTAAAGGACTCAAATCTTTTCATCATACTTTCGTTAACAAAATGAGTTTTTTCTTTCTTATTCAGCATGAAGGTCAAAGCCATCAGCAACACAGAGACTATCTGGCCAGGCCCAGTAAAAATAACTAATGAAAAATTCAATAACATAATTGACAACTGATATGGTTAAAAAAGTTAAGTGTACCTTAGTTTAACCAGACCACTGAGCTGATTAACAGCTCTCCTAGGGCTGGCCCGAAGGATTAGACTTATTTTACGTGGCTAAGAACCAATTGGTTCCCTAGCAACGGGACCTACAGCTTATTGTGAAATCCGAACCACATTATAGCGAGAAATGAATTTCTATCACCAGAAATAAATTCCTCTAATTCTTCATTGGCCGGTCGGAGAATCGAACGCGGGACCAGCAGAATGTTAGCAGAGAACGGTACCCACCCGTCTAATGAGGAACTATTGATATGGATAATGACATACTGAACTCTTGGCTATTTATCTGTTTATATTTCTACGAAATGACTTTGCATGTAAATTTTCTGTCAATATTTTAGCCTGAAGCAGCATGTCCCCGTCGGGGCTTAACCACCAGTGCACCTCATGCGGTACCTGTAGGCATTACTTACGGTTTTGACCCCTTTCATTCCATTTACTGTACCTCCGTTCATATTCTCTTTCTTCCACCTTACTTTCCACCCTCTCCTAACAATTGATTCATGGTGCGACTGCGAGGTTTTCCTCCTGTTACACCTTTCAACCCTTTTTAAAGTCAATTTCTGTCTCAGCGCTGAATGACCTCATAGGTCCCAACGCTTGGCCCTTGTCAGCAGCACGCGAACGCTCAAGGTTTCATTAAATTATCGAAGGAATACTTATATCACTTTGGATTTATCCCTATGGTTTTTAGTTCGACAGTGTTCTCATCTTACATCCATAATATATATATATATATATATATATATATATATATATATATATATATATATATATATATATATATAATATATAATATATATACATATAATGTGTATATATATATATATATATATATATATATATATATATATATATATATATATATATATATATATACATATATATATATCATTGAGTTACAGATAGTCACAGTCGACGGAGCCATATATTTCTTAACTTCCCTATTTTTATCCCTAAACTTGGATATGCTTTTCACTGAAAACGTCGACTGATTTGAACTTAAGCAAGATAGGAAGAGTGAGTCTACCCTAAATCATCAAGAGCACCCTTTTTTAAACTTCATGGGTTCGAAACCAGGTAATGGACAGCTTCTCCAGTTATTTTTCAATCGGATTCGAGACTCTCACTGGAAAGAGTATCCAAAACATGTATGAAAATCTATAAATTAAGAGGAAATTGTAACGATTTAAAATAAACCCTTGCATTTAATTATGTATATATTAAAAAGTGAATTCACTAACATTGCATAGTTTACTGACATGTATTACATTCGCTCTTGAGTGGCCTTTGCGCTCACCTGATGAATTAGCGAGGCGAAGCTCTTTTCGTGATCAAAACAGGACCTTTCCTAGACAGTGACCCCAAGGGTTTTCACCTGATGTGTATCCACCTCCTTTGTGGCGTGTTTAGTACAAGTCCGTTGGGGATTACCGTAAAAATATAAACAAAAGACTGTAAATATCATAAAGATAATGACCCCCAAGAAATATAAGTCCTAGATAACGACCCCCGAAAACCCTTGGGGGTCACTACCTAGGAAAGATCCAAATAGCCTATTCAGAAGGAACGACCGTAGAAAGATCCAAAAGAGCCTACTCAAAAGGAACGGCTGGGGGTTCTTCACGCTTACCTCTACTGTAGATTTATAAAGGCGGACAAATGTAGGGAAAAGTGACCCAACTTTAAACTCCGGAATTTTCTGACATTCTCAACGTGATCATCAAAAAGGGTACAACACACATTTTATCCATGTCTTTTGCGGCCAGGCTTTGTCTGGAGAGATCTCCTCAGGCGAACGTTTAACAGTTTTTAGGTTGGCCGAGACATTCCTAAAACTCGTCTGGAAACATTTCTCGAGGTTTTTTGTTTCTTCCTAATGAAGGGCGTAAACAACTCGGCCTAATTTTCTATTTGAGAAGGACAGAGAAAGGAAGAAGTATTAGGAGAGGGGAGAAGTCTCTGACAAAAGGAACAAGTCGAGAAGCACAAAACAGAACGATTATAGTATGAACGGGAATAGGGAAACAAGGTGAAAATAAGCATGTCATCTTCGATTTATATTAAATACAACAATATTTAAACAGGTAAAAAATGCGCCGAAGTTTCTTCAGCGCAATCGAGTTTTCTATACAGCGTATAATCAAGGCCACCGAAAATACATCTATCTTTCGGTGGTCTCGGTATAATGCTGTATGAGCTGCGGCCCACGAAACTTTAACCACTGCCTGGTGGTGGCCTATCCTATATCGTTGCCAGAAACACGATTATGGTTAACTTTAACCTTAAATAAAACAAAAACTATTGAGGCTAGAGGGCTGCAATTTGGTATGTTTTAATGAACGGAGGGTGGGTGATCAATATACCATTTTGCATCCCTCTAGCCTCAGTAGTTTTTGAAGATCTAAGTGCGGACAGAAAAAAGTGAGACGGACAGACAAAGCTGGCACAATGGTTTTCTTTTACAGAAAACTAAAAATGCACTGCTCTAGCTCGAGAGTTAAGGCATGATACTTATCTATATGGAAACGTTTCCTGCAGTGCGACTTATGCAAACGGATACGCACATTTCTCACCCTCTGGTGATTGGGATTTTCCTGCTGATTGCATTCAGTGACCGGTGAAAAATGAGTTCGCTGTTAATGCAGCCGCTGGTGATAGTCAAAACAGCGAGAATAAATTCAAGAAAATATGAAAGAAATATTGGGAAGAATTGAAAGATTTTAATTTCTAAGTCTGAGACAGAAAAGAGTAACCGATTAAAGCATTATATAACGGTATACGCTATTGATAAGTTTTGATATTCTTCGTCAAACATATGACTTGACCATTTTCTATGAATAAATCTTAGGTAAATGCTAACGGATAGGTTAAAATATCGCTGTTAAAATTTTTCTGACCGTGTCGATATAAGGCTAACTTCATTTAACAAAACACAGAGCCTGGCCGCTGTATGAAAACTTTTAGCTTGGTAGGACAGCTATCTATCTGAAGGGATAAAACCAGTTTCAGCGATGAATTAAGACGTTAGACAAAATCCGTTATGAATTTACTTGCTAGGACCAAGATTAAATATGACTGAGGTAACGTTAGTATTTTAAGGAAATATAAAAGTCTCTTTAGTCATAATATCAATAGTGACATTGTATTCCATAATGCACAGTCTTTGCTAAACATTCTTAGACCATAAATTACATTACTAATTAATGTAAGTTAATCGTATGCGTCTTAGTAATAAAAAAGATGGAAATTTTACTATAAATTATCAGTGTTGCCTTACCCTAAAATTTGTCCTCTATAACTTTCACCACACGTAGTAATCAAGTAAAATATTTTTCCTTTGTCTAGAAACTGCAATAGATTTTAAATTGACATTAACAAATTTGAAAAAGGAATGTATATTAAATTTGTCATCAGTAGTTGGTGTATTACTCAAGACATTTCGCATGCATTCCTGAAGATAAAATGGTTGCAAAACTGGAAGTTAAAGGAAAGCAGAGGAACGTCTCATCTATCTCAAAAAAAAAAAAAATGTCGAAGGGAGGACACAATATGGAAACTCCCTGAAGGAGCCCATTAAAAACACTGTCCCTGACTAGGGATTAAGCTGAGAACAAGAAAAAGAAGTCGATTAGGTATACTGACAGCAGACTTGTATACTGCAAAATTTCAAGTGGAGAATAAAAATACATACTAATTTTTCTGCTATCAATATGAAGATAAAGATTTAGAGCATTCATATCAGGGAATGTTTCCTTGCAACTTGTCACAACCTTTTGGTAAATTTCCTACATCCCTCACTTTGAAAATGATTTAACCTTTTACTTTCCTCTACATTTCAAAGTCCGTCAAAAAGAGCTCTTGCTTCATAAATGTGAACACATTTGTTTGGGAGATATGCCCTTGTTTTCATATGCAAGCACATATTGACCTTTCCTTTAAAGAATGCTGACCGAATCCTTCTACTCCTTCAAATACATCATTAAATAAGCACTGGGCAGCTCAAACAGCAGACTTGATTCCAGGACTGGTGTTCCAAAACATGAAAAAAGTAATTTGTCTTCATTTCATAATGTCACAACGAGTAAAACCAATATATATAAACTTTGCAATCAAGATTTAACAACCTCAAAATATAAGTCCAAAGGTCCATATTTCAATATATATTTTAAAATCATATTGTTAATATTTCATTAACAAAACAAATAAAACAAAATATACTGAACAGGGGACATGCTAACAAATGCGATAAAATAATGAAAAAACCATTGAAGCCTCAGTGGCAATCCCCGTTGCTGGCCGAGTTGGCAGTGATTGCGCATCTCTTTTTATCTTTTATTCAAGGGAAGAGTAAATATTGGGGAACCGAAGTTATGCCATACAAGTGGTGTTTGAATAAATGTTGTCAGACAGTGATTGTGGCTGCTTTTGAATAATTCCTATCATAAAAATAAAGCTTTACTATTTGTAATATAAATCTAAACTTTTAATTTTTTTTAGAAACATTTTGTAGATGGGAGATAAAAAGCTTTTTGATTTTCGGTTGGTCTTCCCTTAACAAAGGTTCTGAATGCAGGGATTTTCTCTCGCAACCAAAAAGGGTACTTCACACCCCGTTGGTTTTCACCTGTTAGGTGTCATAAAGGCTCATGGTGGAGAGCAAGCTCATCATGCAATAAATCGTTCTTAAGACTTTGGCTAAGCTTTCTTTTCCATGACTGATGATATACTTGTCACGGCATCTTTTTGTCAGCCTTTCGTTAGTTTATTTTTTGTTTATGTTGTTCTGTGAGCAAGAGTCTGTGCTGTGAGTCCGTGCTGTTATAAGGTCAACTAAATCTAAAATATCAGATGATGTTGTTCTAAGGTTTGATCCAAAGCAAGGCTGGCGAATCTTCTGCTGGATGGATGGATTATGAAATTTAGGGACAAGCCCAAGCACTGGGACCTATTTTGGTCATTCAGCGCCATAGTGGAATGAAATAAATAACTTAATGATTAATGAAAATTATAAATGAGTTAAGTATATCTTAGTTTAACCAGACCACTGAGCTGATTAACACCTTTCCTAGGCCTGGCCCGAAGGATTAGATGTATTTTACGTGGCTAAGAACCAATTGGTTACCTAGCAACAGGACCTACAGCTTATTGTGGAATCCGAACCACATTATGACGACAAATGAATTTCTATCACTAGAAATAAATTCCTCTAATTCTTCACTGGCCGGTCGGAGAGTCGGACGCTGGGCCAACTCTACCAACTCCTCCAGTGAAGAACTTAAAATGAAGGTGATGATAACCTACAGGGAATGACAACGTAAAAGCCATATTTCATTATGAGAAAAAAAAAATAAAATACAAATAAAAGTATAAAGTGCATACGCTTGTATGCATTAGGTCACTGGTAGAATGACATCTTAGTAAAATAAGTAAAATTTTAGAATATATATATCAATCTCTTTTAAGCATTTTACAAGGCTGTCGATATCAAACACCGTCTCCTAAAATATATGTAAATTGTTTCCCTGAAAGATCAAATTTCCTGCTGTTGGACTGCTGAATTTGGAATCACTATTTTTAAAGTTACATGATATCATCATAATATAAAGTATACCATCCTGTACAGTTTGTTCAGTCACAGGAAAAGAACTCGGTCATCACTCTCTGACGCGGCCTACTTGCATATTTAAGTATTTTGTCACTTCGAATAACGTCTCAAAGAAACAGTACTAGTGTAAACAAAAATTGGTCACCAAAACAAAACACCTCACTCTCTTTGACATAATTTTCTTTTGAATTCCACAAACATTGTTTAGATATAATGCAGGTTGTTGGAAGTAATTTTGGTTTCATCAGATGAACGTTTTATCTGACAGACGTTGCTCTATGTACTGATAACTGCAAATGTTTGATAACAGAAAAGAAGTCAGAAGACTTTCATCTGTTACACTAACCAACGAATGGTTTGCACTAAACCACATTCACTGAACATTTTTTATACTGTGACTACCAGAGCGTAATTTAAAGCGTTTTCTGCTGAATGTGTGCCCATTGTTTCGAATGCATCGCGATTGTTTCAAATCTCAATAATGATTTTATAAGCAACTCTGTTTCTGTGGTACAGCCTGATACATAGCAGCAATAATCTTTGCAGATAAAATCTTCCCAGTTCAAAAAGCATGTTGGAAAACGTATATTTCTTTGGCTATGCAATATACCTGCTTATCATAACACGATGAAACCTCTTGAAGATTTAGCTGATGTAATACATCATGGAAGCTTACTGCTGATGTATAAATTGAATTCCACTGCATTGCAAGGTAAGGCAGGATTGGAGTAAATCCATGAAATATTAGAGGAGTTGGTTGGCTACCTAATGAACTCATATAAGCATTTCTCGTAACGTACATTTACTTGCCGGTAATCAACATGAGGACATCAACATTTCCAAGAACTTGGGAAAGATACCATACAATACCCACAACTCTTAGTCCTTTTCTTAATCACTGTTTGGCATAAAATTACTTGAAATTTGTTGCCTTTGTTCATGTTTGTGATACATTAGCCTCCGAGCTCTAATTTTTGTAATGAGACTATCTAATGTAACATTAGTTTTAAACACATGTATTGTTGAATGAATGATCAGTTTTTTTTCTAATATGATATATTCTGTTATTATTCTCTACTTGGGACATAGCTAGTGCTATATGTGTTCCACGCACGCCTGACTGTATATTTTGTTCCAATCAAAATTGTCTATGGGACTATGTATGAGGATTCTGCTTAATTAAAAGGTGGCCTTATGACACTGCCCTTTTGACATGATGTTCATTCTACTTGCTAACATTTAGTCCCGGTGCAAGACATAAGTACCGCCAACCCGTTGACGCCTGAACGTCGCTAGGAGCGTTTTTTATTTATTTAAACAGCAAATAGGTTGAGCATTTGCAGTACGCAGTAATGACATTTTCAAATAGTTATGAATGATGAATAAGGAACCTGAAATAAGTATCACATCTACAGTACACTTAGTTGTTTCCAGTTCAGTGAGTGGAGGTGTTAATGTCTGTAAGAACTTTTCCCACTGCTTTTTATTAGACCATTTGCATCACAAAACTTTGACCATTTCATAGAGTACGGCAGCCCAGTTTTTCAGAGCATTAAAAGATCGAACGCTATCCGCAGCCAACTTACGAGTAAGTCAAAGGTAGATGCACAGACGACCAGGGAGTGACCTTTCCCTTGGATAAGCAAAACAAACATCATCATTATCACTATACATTTAAATTGTCAAGAACTTGATTTGTTTGACTGATATAAGAGTAAGATTTTGTTTCCTGACATTTTTGTATAAATGTTTAAATTTTCAATAAATTTTCCTTTCCTCACTGCTCTTTCTTTTTTTATTGGGACATCCTTTTGGGTTAGATTTAAGATGCCAAGTGACAACAGAATGAGTCTTCGTCTGCAATTATACCATCCTATTACACAACAACAGATTCTGTTACTTGCTGTTGGCCATAGTTTCTGACACATAACTTTTCTCGCCCTTTTGATTTGTGTGGAACACAGACCCAAGCTTTTATAATTCTTTCCTTTCGTCTTCGAAGGAGACCACTTACATTCCGCTGTCTACATGGTTTTATTTGACTCCAGGTTGAACTGGGCAGCAGTTACAAACTTTATCACGTTGGAAAAAATGAAGTGACCTTTGGCTTACAGAAAGTGAATCATTAGAAAACTGGAGAAACTATTATGAATTAAATTCCCCTGACGCAGCCATCGTTTTTAATGAGATATGAATGCTTGATTGTCTCCTTCCCAAAAATTAATGATAATGAGACTAAAGCAAGTACTTTAAGGTGAAGTTTTTAATAATAACGACGAAGATGATGATGATGGTGGCGAAGGAGGGTTAAATATGGGTCTCTCTCTAATGAATATATCCATCGCCCTCCTGGGTTTTCGGCAAAACACTGAGGAGTATCTTCAATGACCAGAAAGTCTCAAGTCTAAATTGCACCTGAAACAACTTTACATCATATGCTAAAAGAAGTGTTCGTGTAACCTTGGAAGTTCGTCTCTCTGACTTGTCTTTGAAACTCGAAGCTTTAATGGCCTCACGATTATTCACGGATGTCAAAGGCTCCGTGAGAAGCAACTGACTAGGACGAAGACCAAAGACCGCAAAAGACCTCAAAGGGAACGACGAAAGTGGAAATGAAATAAAGGAAAATACCAAAGGTAGAGAGACGAAGGTTTCTAAAGTAAAGTTCACAGGGAAAACTCATCGACAATCAAAATCGAAGCAGATACAAATTAGTTATGAACATGTCACAAACTCTGGTGAAGGACGAAAATTTGCAAAAATAACAAAGCAAAAGTTAAAATCATTGCTACTCAAAACTCCACTTCAAACTGTCAATGCATCTAAAAATCAAACCTGCATTCTTGACAACTTTTATATATTTCACGGCCTTATTTCAGTCACTTTTTACTGTAATGGAAGATAGTTAATAGTTTTCGATACCCCTCTCTCTCTCTCTCTCTCTCTCTCTCTCTCTCTCTCTCTCTCTCTCTCTCTCTCTCAATGTTCAGTTCTAAAAATGCATATATAAAACTTTTCACTTCTTCAGACAGTTACTAGAATTCTGCTTTACATTAAACACTGAAGTCGACGCCAAGTAGTGACCAAGTTAGCATAAGTGACTAGGTCTTCTTATTTAAAGCTTTAGATATCTAACATGAAGAAGAAGAAGAAGAAGAAGAAGAAGAAGAAGAAGAAGAAGAAGAAGAAGAAGAAGAAGCTGGTGATGAAAATGTGGAGTGAGAAGAGAAAAGTGGAAAACAAATTATGTGGGTAGATGGAGAACAACAATAAGAGCAAGCAATATGTGGTAGGAAATGAGAAGGGAAAATTCTCTTATTTTGGGTCCCAGAAATGGACGGCAACATGTCATTCAGAGATATTGAATTTGGTCGGTAAAGAGGATGGGTGACCAAGTTATAATGGCTTGGTCAGTATTTGGGTGGGTAACCAAGGAATATTTCGTCTAGTCAGTAACTGATTAGATTACTGACCTAGAAAAGTTTGCATCTTTCAGACTGGGCGTTGTTGAAACACCATGACCAATTTTCATTAGAGACGCATCCCTTTTGGTATTCTTTATGATAAATCTGATTTGAATATGTGTCAGTAATTCAATCGTTGCTGTAAATCCTGAGTACTTTTTGCCCAGACGAGACTTTGGTATTTTTGTAATCATTTCATAATTACATTATATAGATTCGTGAGAGCCCCTGCAATGTAAAACTAAGGGTTCCTTGCAATAATATTGGTTCTTTAAAAATATATATTTTTTTCTGCCTAGTTTGCAAATATGGGGCATTTTTTTTAGTTTATCTTACGATAAGACTTGTGTTTGTGGAAAGCAGGGCATCCACCGCACGGCGGTGGCAAGCTCCCATTCGACCTTTGACCAGGGGTGTGATAAGGCAAGTAAGTTTGTACCAGTTTAGTCTGAATCAATAATTTTATAGCAGAAAAAATAACTTAAGCAATTTTGTGTTGATCTGGAATCGTAATGACTCAGACTATCTGTTGACTATCTATTGCCACTGTGAATGTTTTACCTCGTAATTTCATATATTGGTTTACTAGTCAGTGATTATGTTATGAATGCAACTTTTTAACTTAACCAGTTAGCTCGGTATACACTGTCAATACAGGTACACCAGCTTTCATTCTTACAGGCTCAAGAAACCATGTGAAAATTGTTGATTGTACAATGGTAGGCATTATAAATCGTTGTCACTGTAGGCATAACATATATTGATAATGAACACATAATGTGTTCATAATATCCTACACAATATGTAGGATTACGGGCTAAGTGTAATTTCTCTTACTGTTTGTTGCAGCATCAATTTTAGGTCAGTGACTCTAAGTTAATAGAGCAGGAAACATTAGTCAGCATAAGCTAAAAGACACTCATTGCTTCTTACACGCGAACAAAGAAAACTAAACAATCATAATTATCTCATGCAAGCCGGCACTCCATTTATGCAAATACACAAGGAACACCTGCTTGTTCATGTTCATACACTTAATTCTGTGCGTAAATCCATTACAAAAAGTTAATTATATACCAGAATCCAAATCATCTTTCATATATTATAATTCAAGTCACACGAGATTACCAGAAACCTCTGTTTGGAATTCCTCTTGTAAACAGAAGCATTTTACTATATCAGTATCTAATATAACAGGCTTATGAAAGGTTATTACCAGGAAATGCATTATGACAAGAAAAGAAACAAGTGGTTAAGAAGATGTTACAACTATGCGGTGGTACACAAGAGAAAGGAGCAAAACATATACACTGTAATTTACATCTTTTAATAACTGAATCAAGGATGAACACCCTGTGCACAAAGCTTCCACGACATTAGCTGCTACATACGAGTATACATACACAAGAGGCTTCTCAGGACCGCACTAAATGCCACTACAAATTCCATGTCTTTCACTTGCATCTTCTCTCTCTCTCTCTCTCTCTGTTCCTGGATGTGAAGGATCTCAGGTTCCAGTAACTCTTCCACAACATCTATCCATCATCTTCTAGGCCTTTTCCTCCTCCCTCCCTCTCAGCTCTTTAGAAGTACAGTTTCTGTTAACACTTCGTAAATTCACTCCACGTGATCAAACCATTTTAAAAAACCTGGTCAATCTATTTATTTATGCTAACCTCCGCTACGTTTCTTCCACTTCTCACCTTTTTAACTGTTGCTTCATCTACACAATGCAAGCACTTCCCCGCCCAAAAGCTTCATATTTTTGTTTTCATTCACATTCAACATCCACACTTTACTTCCAAAAAAAATCTAAATTTTTTTTAAAACACGCTTTTATTAAAATGAACTTAAAAGTAAAAAATATTTTTGAGACACCAAGATTTTCTTACAATTAATGATGTCTACAAAAATAAAAGCGTGGGCGCCAAACATGGAGGGAAATGCTGCATGAAATAAATTTTCTTATTTTTATTTCTCGTAGTATTTCCTTCCATGTTTGGCGCTCACGCTTTTATTTTTGTACACATGATTAGTTGTAAGAAAATCCTGGTGTGTCTCAAAATTATTTTTTACTTTTTAGTGCAAAAGCGTGTTTAAAATGTCTTGATAGAAATTGTAACCGATTTATGATTGAGCTAACGAAATTGAATGTGATATTCTGTAACAGTGGTTCTCAACCTTTTTTTGGCCCATGCACCCTTTCACCATATGTCAGAATGTCATTGAACCCCCTTTCCAAAATTGTCTGCCTCAAAATGTGCATTCCAAATAATATGTATATAATACTAAAAATCCTTGGTCACAATTCCCCCCTGAAACTCTGAAGTTCCCCCTGGTTGAGAACCACTGTCTCTATAATATCATGTCAAGCCAAAGAAGGTTTGAAAAATCCGTAGAGTTACTGACTTGCTCTACCGAGTCAAAGAAGGTATAAAAAATCCGAAGAGTTATTCACTTCATACAAATCCTGAGATACTGGGAGAGGTCACTGCTGACCCACTGATCACGTAAGGTTGTATTGTCACCAGGATTGAGTAACCACGCAAAATTTCAAGTCTATCGGACGAAGGGAGCAGGTCGAAAATTGAGTTACAAGACTTGACGCAGACAAACAGACAAAAAAGCAAGCTAAATAAAAGTGTATAATACAAATTAAAAAAAAATTTTAACCACACTTCTATTAAAATCCAATAAAAAGTAAAAAATATTTTTCTGAGACACACCAGGTTTTTCTTACAATTAATTGTCTATACAAAAATAAAAGTGTGGGCCCCAAACATGGAAGGAAATGCTACAAGAAATATATATTTTTAAATTTTTTGTAGCATTTCCTTCCATGTTTGGCGTCCATGCTTTTATTTTCGTAGACAATTAATTGTAAGAAAATCCTGGTGTGTCTCAAAAAAAAATATTTTTTACTTTTTAGTGCATTTTAATAAAAGTGTTTTAAAAATGTATATTTTTTATTTTATATTTTTTATTTTTGACATAAACTGTAATCGATTTATAACTGTAACTAAAAAAAATTTAATATGGTATCCTGTCGAGCCAAAGAAGAGTTGAAAAATCCGAAGAGTTGTTAACTAATTCTATCAAGTCAAAGAAAGCATGAAAGATCTGAAGAGTTTCATACAAATCCTGAGATACTGGGAGAGTTCATTGTAGCGTCACTAGAGGTCACTGCTGACCTACTGATCATTTAAGGTTGTATTGTCACCGGGATTGAGTAACCATGCAAAATTTCAAGTTCACCGGACGAAGGGAACAGGTCAAAAATTGAGTTACAAGTTTTGACCCAAACAGACAGACACGCAGAAGTCAAGTTCAATAAAAGCATGTAAAAAAAGGGAGCTGGCCTGCTTTATACATTTTAAGTTAGGTCTCCAGCGACATTCCACTTCTTTTGCATGCACTCTGCTGCCTTCCATGATTTACCTCTTTTCTGATATTACCATCAACTCTTTCACATCCGTTTTAACATTCATTGTTATCTTCTGGTTTCCATTTAGCCTGATACCTTAGTCTTGCTTACATAAATTCAACTCTGGACTTTTCCTCTTACAAACACTTTCCAAATATTCCACTTGTTTCTGAGTATGACTTTTTACTACCCATTCTTGAAGATACTGGACAATCCTGGAGAAACAGCACACTAATATTTCAATTCTTTTCAATACAAAACCAGTCATTTTCCCATCTATATTTTCCAAGCCATGGTTTGCTTTTTTCACGAATATTTCAAACTGCTCTCAATACATTACATTCTTCCCCACACATCTTTACCACTCTCTACTACAGTGGTTCTTAACCTCTTTATTACCACGTCCCCTCTAAGAGTTGGTCCTTCCCTCCACGCCCCCCTTGCATCTATGAGTAAAATTCCCTTCCAGATTTAAAGGAAAAAAAAAAAAGAGAAAGAGAACGGGTTTCGAGGGAGGGAGGTAAATAATTACAAAACATGGTAAGCCCAACGAGTCTAACCAGAGTAGTAGACTATACGAAATTCACGTTAAAAGGCGATACTTTGCGTTGTTTCATAAACTTCTGAATATTAGTTCCTCACTCTTGTTAAAAGAATAACGAATATAATTAGAGAATTTTTAATTTTTCCCTAGGGCTCACACCTCCACTGGAAATTGCTGACGCCCCCCCTAAGGAGGCGTGGCTCCTAGGTTGAGAACCACCGCTCTACTACTTAACATTTCTAACAATTCTATCAAAAGTATTTGTTTCGTCCATTAATTAACGTACAGGTTTTTTCTTTTATCCCTATAACTACTCTTTCTCTATGAATTCTTTTGTCGCCTGTCTTATTTTGTCAACCACAATCTTACCAAACACCTTCCCAGTATACTAGAGAATGATAAGTCCCTAAAATGATTAAATCACATCTGTTCCCTTTATCCTTATGAAAATGGAACAAACACTGTCCTCACGCATTCATTTTGAGGCTCTCCTCTATCCAGACACAACTTACACATCCTGGCCAACCACATTTTCTCAAACTCACGGCCGTATTTCACTTGTGTTCGCAATTCCTAGTGTCTTTCTGCTCTTTAATTCCTTAACTGGCCGCCTTTTATCCTTAACAGTCAGTTCCACAAGCAGTCTCGGATCTATACTAACCTTTTCATATCTTGCACCATTCAGATCTATTTTCCTTCTATCCTCCATTTCAACAACTCCCTATTCACTCCAACGGTAAAAACTGAAAATTACAACGCACAAACGCATTTACATCTTTATATATGCACAACTGGCAAATAAGTTTGAAGCAGAAGCCACCCCAGAAATACTATCTCGTAAAAGAAAATTAATCCACAATAAACTGAACACATACAAAACCTTAATGATCTTTAAAACAGATCTGAAAAACTTTTATGGTTTATAAAACATCAGATTTCGTAAAATAGTTCCTTGCCTAAATCAGTATGCTGGATAGTGAAAATTTTCACCAACCAAAAGACTACCCAAAAGATTCTCATTAAACAGTAAGTCTGGACCAACATCTGATGATGTTAGGCCATCAAAACTCGATGTTGCTAAAGATAGTTGGTTATAAATTAAGCCAACCTTGTTCCGGCACGGACCCTTGCTCTTGGGCAGCCCTTAAGCTAAACGACAAAGTACACCTTTGAACTGGCCGTTACATTAAAAAAGCTTGAGGGTTTTCA
Source organism: Macrobrachium rosenbergii (assembly GCF_040412425.1). Classification (NCBI taxonomy): domain Eukaryota; kingdom Metazoa; phylum Arthropoda; class Malacostraca; order Decapoda; family Palaemonidae; genus Macrobrachium; species Macrobrachium rosenbergii. The sequence goes on from NC_089754.1 coordinate 14,962,040, forward strand.
GTACTTGACATGAAAAGCAACGTATGTTATGAACTCGGAGCAAGCAGTGGTGTAAGCAGAGATTGCGAATTCTTATTACCACAAGGCTTAATGCTCCGAGATCTAAACTTGCTAAGGGCATTAAAATGACGTCACTAAAGTATAGCATACAGATTCTGCTTTGAAAAATGAATGACGGTCACGGTAACTTCACTTGCTCAGTTTCAATAATGGAAAAAAATGGTCTGAATCAAAGTGGCGCTGTTTAAATAAATGAATGAACTTTGCCTTATATGCCTGAAGGACGCGGGCACCGTAAGTGACCAAGTTATTGTGATGTAACTCATGGAATATGGATCAATTTTTGGTTAGGCTAAATTCATGGATCTTGTAACGCAATTTAGGAAGCAGTGAAAGAGTACTCGCATAGGAAAATGACTAATAAAAAGAAATATATAGAGAAAAGGTTGGATTAATTCATTTTTGAGTCTATTCAAAGAGAGAAATCCGCAAGGGGCAAGGAAATTCAAAGGATTTCTAAGATGAATCGAAGGAACCATTTAAAATTTTCCTGCCACGATAAAAAAGAATATCAAAGGCATCGATCAAAGAGGCCATCTCATCAAATGACGCAGGTAGTAAAGCCAGGGCGACTCTCATGTAAGGATGGAGATGCTGTATTGAATCTCTTTCAGGATGGATAAGCGACAAGATGATATTGGAGAAGGATTTACCAGGAAGGAGATTTGAGGCCGAAAATAACTTTTTTTTTTTTTAGAGAATT